>NC_068296.1:267927-282927 GCF_025860055.1 Xyrauchen texanus | reverse complement strand
TACTAAGCTAACCGTGTGTCAGATTCATAAAAGAAGGAAAGTGATTCTTGGAAAACTGTTGTGTAATGGTTTGATTCCAGACACTTTGAGTGGCTTGAACTTTGAGCCTTTGCTTTGGAGCCGAGCGGCGCTTGTGTGAAAACATTGAGGTCGCGACTGCCATCGACACCGCAGCGTTCAGGCTCCTCTCGCTGAGCAAACTGCCTCAAGATTACAAATGGATTATTTTGGATTTCACTTCTCATTAGCGCTGCGGTCACCCAAACCGAAACTACGTGCCAGACGGGGGAGAGAGATAAGCAAACACACTTTGACAGAAGTGCTCACTGTATTCCCGCACACTTGATTGGACTCTAGACGAGCCGATGTGGGCCGGTGTGTAATTGCGTGATACCGCTGATCCCTCGAGAGGTGTCAAGAGCGCTCCTGGAGCAAGAATGCACTCTTTACGTGCTCACATATTCAACTAGACTTTAGGAATGTAAATCAGCGGGGACGACCATATTAAAGCAATATCTGGGGTGTAATACGATAATATTTCAAATGTAACTTACTGCGATTTAAAACTGATTTATTGTTTCTTATTTGTCTTCATTGGACATCAGTGCTTTGTGTCGAAGTGCCCGAACGTCCCGCTTTACGTTACAGGTACAGCCATAGAACAAACGCACATATAGGAACATCACATACTGAGTTTGCAATATATTTGAGTGTTTGTTTGATCTAATGCTACAGTACATGTGTACCAAACCATATTAATGTAAATTACAATCACAGCTGCCACAATGAACCGTTTATTCTCGTGGTTGCTGCTCTGCTAAGAGGGCCAAAAGTATCGTTCACACATAAAGCCGTTTCCAGACAGTTACCTACAATTTCCAGTTAAGAGGTGTGAACACCACCCTGATACGGATGCATTTTCCTTAATGCGAAGTTGTATCATAACCTTTAAATGTCCTTTATTGATGGTGTGTGTGAACAGAGCCAGAAGGTTACCGGTTTGAGTTTGTATGAGGTCAGGGCGTGCTGACGTAAGACCGTTCTGATGGAGATGATGCAATTACTCTGCGCCATTTAACATCGGTGTCTCGGAAGTAAATGGCAAATGGTTTGCACTTATATAGCGCCTTTTCAACCTTATTCAAAGTGCTTTACACTGTGACTCATTCACACACACACACACACACACACACACACACACACACACACACACACATGTTGATCTACCTATCATTATGAGGACTTTCCATAGACATAATGGTTTTTATACTGTATAAACTTTATATTCTATCCTCTAAACCTAACACAACCCCTAAACCTAACCCTCACAGAAAACTTTCTGCATTTTTACATTTTCAATAAAACATTGTTTAGTATGATTTTTAAGCGATTTGAATTATGGGGACACTAGAGATGTCCTCATAAATCACATTTATAGCATAATACCCTTGTAATTACTAATTTGTAACTTAAAAATTGTCCTCGTAAATCACAAAAACACACACACACACACACACTCATACATACATACACACACGCACACACACACACACACACACACACACACACACACACACACACATGTTGGTCTACCTATCATTATGAGGACTTTCCATAGACATAATGACTTTTATACTGTATAAACTATAGATTCTATCCTCTAAACCTAACATAACCCCTAAACCTAACCCTCACAGAAAACCTTCTGCATTTTTACATTTTCAATAAAACATTGTTTAGTATGATTTTTAAGCGATTTGAATTATGGGGACACTAGAGATGTCCTCATAAATCACATTTATAGCATAATACCCTTGTAATTACTAATTTGTAACTTAAAAATTGTCCTCGTAAATCACAAAAACACGCACACACACACACACACACTCATACATACATACACACACACACACACACACACACACACACACACACACACACTCCAATGATGGCAGAGCTGCATGTAAGGTGCTAGTCTGCCATTGGGAGCAATTTGGGGTTCAGTGTCTTGTCCAAGGACACTTCGGCATGTGGAGTCATGTGGGCCGGGAATCAAACCGCCAACCCTGTGATTAGTGTCCGACCCGCTCTACCACCTGAGGCACAGCCAGATAGCGTCTCCGCCTTCGGATGATACCAACAGTATTTTCTTCTCTGCACTTCAAGGCTCATTGAAGTCATCACATATGGTGTCATTGAGTCTCGAGCAAGTGCATAAAACAAAACATCAACATTGCCGACTACATACATTCAGCTACAAAATCACACCCGCCATGTTTTCAAACTAAAAGCGTACATATCTGGTGCAGCCGTGTGGAGGTCATTTCTGCCAAACATTTGGTGTTGATGTGTGAATGGAGCTTATGTCATGTTGAGTCTCGACTCACTGATGTATAAACGGCAATAAAGTCTTTCAGGAGCCCTCATCTCAGCTTGTATTGGATAGGTATCCTACATACAGAATATGACAGATGTCCCACACACAATAAGTATATTAATGTTGAACTATATTAATGACAGTTAACAGTCATCGTCTGTCCGTCAATTTGAGAACGCGCATTAGCTTCATTAGCTATCGTGATCTTAGGTAATGAAGCACAACTTCGGTCCCCATTCAAGTAGGTAGGTGCTGTACTTCTGTGCCGCTTGTTTCCATGGACTATAGCGGCCAGGGACTGTTCCGAAGATGCCCGCGGAGTGGACTGACCTGCCTTGAATGAACTTTGGTATATATCCTCCTCTCTCCTGAACTCCACGTTTTGTCCTCCTTCTCTCTTCCTGTCTACATTCTCTACTGATCATAGAGACGAGAGATCAACTTATACAGGACGAGTCTCACCTCAAGTACAATCATTCCAGCGAGTCTGACAGACTTCCTCAAATTCATTCAATCATCCCACAACCCAAGAGCCTCCGCTCAACATGATACACCTCTGGAGCTCCAGGTGTTTCTCTCTCATTCTGATCTCAGACATCCTCGCCCGCTGGTCCTGGCACGAGTCTTCATGCTCCACTGTGGAGCTGCTGCGAGGCTTCAGGCTGTGATGTTTGTTTTCTCTGGACCACCGCAGTATACAGAACACTTGCAGCTTCTTCCAAGTGATTCAGAGGTGTAATTGAAGCACAATGGCTCTCGTTTTAGTCCTTTATTCGGAAAGACGAAGATCTAATTTGACAAATGGCTCAGAGAAAATAAAGAATTTTAATGGTTCTTAAAGACTACCAACAAAAGCGATTATCCCAAACGGCACTTTCGAAAACAAAACGACCAAATGCAGAGGAACCTTTCTGGATACTTGTTTGCCACACTCCTGCTTGTGGGGATGTGCATCTTATTCCCGGGCAACTGCGGGTGACGTGGGCGCAGTTCGACATCATCCAGCGGCACTTGCAGAGAATGTGTATTAGAGGAGTAACTGTTCTCGGTAAAAAAACTAAACCGTACGGGTTGCCACCCAAGATTCGGGAAGCTTTGGCACCGTGGTTCACCTTAAGTTTATTCACGCGTCTGGAGCATCAATAAACTTTTGTCAATAAATCATGTGCAAAGGATTAACCCTGCATCACCAAACAAGTCAAAACTCCAGATTAACCTCCAGCTTCGTGGCTTTAAACGTCTCAGAACAGTAAACCAGGCGGGCATTCTCTGGGACTCCCTGCAAGACCAAGAGTGTGTTGATGTGCCCACGTGCACTGTTGATTTGCCCACGTGCACAGTTGATTTGCCCACGTGCACAGTTGATTTGCCCACCTGCACAGTTGATTTGCCCACGTGCACTGTTGATTTGCCCACCTGCACAGTTGATTTGCCCACCTGCACAGTTGATTTGCCCACCTGCAGCAAAAAGCTGGATTGTGCTTTGCACACCTGCTCGATGCACTGCCATAGAGGAGCCTGTGAGACCTGAAAACAGGTGGTGAACATAATCAAATTAGGCAAATTTTAGTCACATTAGGATCACTTTGACTACAGAGGCCTCAGTACATCAGTGCCATGATTCTCTCACACATGAACTCTTACCAGCTTGACCACATTACAGTCAGTAGAAAGTCTGTATAAGCAGGCTTTGGAAATATTGGAAGTTGAATTCATATAATCATTGTAAAGTTTGAACTAAATACAACATCTTAAACTGGGGAAATATGGTCAGATTTGCAGATATTGTAGTTGTGAATGAAATGTCCATGTCTGGCCCCACCTCCGCTCAATGACTTCATCAAAACTCATTAACTAGAGGGGAATGTAAAATACCGGATAGAACTGCAGATGAAAATGAGCCTGTATGGCTAAATCTGGCACATTTACATGATGGACATAAGTGCTCATGTTAATTAATGTGCATCGTCCCTTTTTTAAATAAAATAAACATAAACATAAACAAGTCATGAGTTTGAATCCAGGGCATGCTGAGTGACTCCAGCCAGGTCTCCTTAGCAACCAAATGGTCCCGGTTGCTAGGGAGGGTAGAGTCACATGAGGTAACCAAATTGTCTCGGTTGCTAGGGAGGGTAGAGTCACATGAGGTAACCAAATTGTCTCGGTTGCTAGGGAGGGTAGAGTCACATGGGGTAACCTCCTCGTGGTGGTGATTAGTGGTTCTCTCAATGGGGCGTGTGGTGAGTTGTGTGTGGATCGTGGAGAGTAGCATGAACCTCCACATGCTGTGAGTCTCCGCGGTGTCATGCACAACGAGTCACGTGATCAGATGCGCCGATTGACAGTCTCAGACGTGGAGGTGACTGAGACTCATCCTCCGCCACCCGGATTGAGGCGAGTAAACGCGCCATCACGAGGACCTTCTAAGTAGTGGGAATTGGGCATTCCAAATTGGCCGAAAAGGGGATAAAACAATTTTTTTAAATACATAAACGTAAATATATTCTTTGAATCCCTTTTGATAAAACTGTCTCCCAAAATGCAAACTGTACATGTAAAGATTACTATAGGCATTTAAACAAATCTCCATCGTTTGTGTGTGTGAATGATTTCTGGAGAGAAAATTCAAAATGGATTTTAAAGAAAATCTATAGGGGTTTCTTTATATTACACACAGAACAATGATTATAAACTATAGTTTAGTGTGCACTATCCATTCAGTTATACAGAAGAGTGCGGCCTGTGCTGTCAGCTCTTGTGCAGCTTTCTGAATATATCTCCTTTGTGTTGATGATGCAATGAACTATATGAACTATAAATGAAAAAACCAATGAACTATAAATGAACCATTGGTCTTCATATGGGCATTGTCATGCTTATGGCCGATCCGTCGGTGAATCCCTCAAACATGCCATTATAGTGCTGAGTTTTGCATGGATGAGCACCACTCGCATTGATCAATATAAACACTAGTTTATTGTAAAACAAATCTCTTGACTTCTCTGAGTTTCCATCTGTTTCCGTGGATGGCGAGGGAATACGCTCACCGTTGGCAGGCATGCCGTGCTACTTAGCAGCAGATCATCAGACCTTGGCATTTTATCAGAGATTGTTGCCAGTTAACTCACACTTCTCTCATTTGAGATATCGCTCTCTTGTAAACATGTTTCTTTGGAACGCTGTTATTTGTGTCATTCTGTGTTAATTACACGTTCAATCACCGAAGGGACTCGTATGGCACATTATCACACGCTTGGTGATGTATTTAATTACCGCTTTGTATGTCATCTTTTGCACTCTCTGAGGAGACTCATTTCGCTCCATTCCGTCGTCATATATGTGACATACATTCACGCTCACGGGGATAGACATGTATGTTTCTCAGATACGTGTGCCTAGAGTTTAATGACATGGAGTTTGGCATGGATGTCTGCATATGGAATAACGTAACTGCCTAGTTGCTTTGTGCACACGTGTTTGTTGTTTTCTTGTTGTTAGGGCTGTCGGGCGTGTCGGGATTGTCGGGCGTGTCAAGCATGTTGGGCATGTCAAGTGTGTTGGGCATGTCAGGCGTGTCAAGCATGTTGGACGTGTTGGGCGTGTCAAGCATGTTAGGTGTGTCGGGCGTGTCAAGTGTGTCGGGCGTGTCAAGTGTGTCGGGCGTGTCAAGTGTGTCGGGCCTGTCAAGTGTGTTGGGTGTGTCGGGCGTGTCAAGTGTGTTGGGCGTGTCAGGTGTGTCGGGCGTGTCAAGTGTGTCGGGCGTGTCAGGCGTGTCAAGCATGTTGGACGTGTTGGGCGTGTCAAGCATGTTGGGCGTGTCGGTTGTGTCAAGTGTGTTGGGCGTGTCAGGTGTGTTGGGCGTGTCAGGTGTGTCGGGCGTGTCAGGTGTGTCGGGCGTGTCAAGTGTGTTGGGCGTGTCAGGTGTGTCGGGCGTGTCAAGCATGTTGGGCGTGTTGGGTGTGTCGGGCGTGTCAAGTGTGTTGGCCATGTCAGGTGTGTCGTGCGTGTCGGGCGTGTCAAGCATGTTGGGCGTGTCGGGCACGTCAAGTGTGTTGGGCGTGTCAGGTGTGTCAGGCGTGTCAAGCATGTTGGGCGTGTCATGAGTGTCGGGCATGTCAAGTGTGTTGAGCGTGTCAGGTGTGTCGGGCATGTCAAGTGTGTTGGGCGTGTCAAGCGTGTCGGGCGTGTCAAGCATGTTGGCCGTGTCGGGCGTGTCACGTGTGTCGGGCGTGTCAAGTGTGTTCGGCGTGTCGGGTGTGTCATGAGACACGCCTGCTCAAATGGACATTTTCAGTGGCCCGCGTGATGTTGTCAGTTATTTGTCTTGCACTGTTTTCCTTTATGGTAAAAGATATAATTTTACATATGCACTTTCATTGGCTGCGAGACTCTTTAAGACCCGCCCCGCACTGTGGAGAATGTGCGTCTCAGCTGTCGCATTAAGTGCCGTATTTCAGAGGTCACTTTACAGAGGTAAAGCGTGTAATCTGTAAACGCAGATGTTTTATTTATGATGTAAACACATATCTTATGTTGTAGAGCTGTTATCTGTAGATACTCAAGCTTTATGAGCCTTTTATGATTTCTCCATTTTGACAATTTCTCGAAGTGTCCGAAGACGTCTCACATTCTTTGTCCATCTCTGTCTTTCAGCATTATTTTGCTTTTTTAATATGTTGTGTAATTTTTGGCCTTTATTATTGAGGTCTCCATGAGCCACAGGTGCAAGTGTGCTCTGTCCCAACTTAGACTCGTTCCTAATCTCGTCCCCATTCCCTCTTTCTGTCTCTTTGTCTCTCTGTGTGAAAGCCAGTGCTCTGGTTCAGATCGCTTTGACACATTTGGTGCCACTTCATACTTGCTTACGGCTGTAAGGAGGTCCCTGTCTTTGATGTGTCCCTGTCCCTGTCTTGATGATTTATTTGTTTTGGGCGAGGGGTGCGGTACATGTCCTGAGCTCTCTGAAACACAGAGGACAAGTTAAAATCATTATGTTTTTTATTTTCTTCTTTCTGTCCAGTTGAACCCTCACAGAAAAGAAAACCTCATCATCATCATCATCTCTGTGCTGTGAATGTTGTTATTTTTGGCAGACTGTGAAGAAATTAAAGACCTCGATTACATAAAACTAGATTTCTGAAGAATATGTGACTGACGCTTGACCTTGTAAAACAATGTCATAATGTCAGTGTGTTGTCTGTGATTGGCAGGACATGGCTGGGATTGTGCAGACCAAACAATCTTTATACCATCTGGCCCACGTTTGTTTAATTGACCATTAAAAATGGGTGACTTTTATAATTTTTTTTCTGATCGGAGCCACATTGAGAGCCCCATATCTCTGGGGTTTAACCATTTAGGGCCTCAAGAATGAAGATACAAAAAGGAAAGTTTGTTTTGAACCAGCATTTAAAGTGATATTAAGATATCTTTAATACTTCTCGAGTTTAAGAGTCTGGGTATCTCAGCGAGTATTGACGCTGACTATCACACCTGGAGTCGTGCTGAGTGACTCCAGTCAGGTCTCCTTAGCAACCAAATTGGCTCGGTTGCTAGGGAGGATAGAGTCACATGGGGTAACTAAATTGGCCCGGTTGCTAGGGAGGGTAGAGTCACATGGGGTAACCTCCTCGTGGTCACTATAATGTGGTTCTCGCTCTCGGTGGGGCGTGTGGCGAGTTGTGTGTGGATGATGCGGAGAATAGCATGAAGCCTCCACACGCGCTACGTCTCCACGGTAACGCGCTCAACGAGTCACGTGATAAGATGCGCGGATTGATGGTCTCAGACGCGGAGGCAACTGAGATTCGTCCTCCGCCACCCAGATTGAGGCGAGTCACTACACCACCACGAGGACTCGGAGCGCATTGAGAGTTGGCCGTTACAAATTTGGAGAAAATGGGCAGAAAATATTATATTAAAAACAATTAGCATTTTTGGACTTTCACCGTTGGCATATCAACTGATTTTAGTGGTGGATCTACCAAAAAAAATAAGAAATAAAATAATGACGCTGACATCTTTCTTGGATTAGTTGTGCTCCAAAATCATGGATGAAAATCGACTTTTTAAAGAGTTTAATACTTGTGGTTACGGGTTTAAATCACTTTGAGCAATAACAGTATTGTTTATTTGTATATTGCATTGTTAGAGGTTATCATCGTCTCTTTACATCACATCAGCAATACATCTAAATGATATACATATGGATCCAGTGGGCAGTTTAGGACGCTGGAAGACTTTGTCACTGTTCAACACATGCTTTCATGTCTGTGATGTGTGTTAGCCGTGACCTCTCTGTGACCTCTCTGTGTCAGAGCTCAGTCTGTAGCAACATGAGCAGCTCATATAATAACATGTGATGTGATAAACATTTATTTTGCAATATTTTTTACTTAAAACTTACTGTAAAAAAATGTAATTTAGAAATGTCTTTTTATCATGTGACAACACAGTTATGAGTTTAGTGTGAATGTGTTGATTGGCCAATCAGACATGCTCATCAGCCGGTGCCTGTAGTATCAATATGCTTTAAGTATAGTTCGAACACAAGCTCTCTCTTTTTCCCCACACAGCCGTGCTATCAAAACCAACCAGGACCTTCTCCCCGAAACGCCTTGGATCAACATCTTCTACGATGACTTCTGGGGGACGCTTCTCACCCACAGCGGCAGCCACAAGTCGTACCGGCCGTTCTGCACGCTGTCCTTCCGCCTGAACTACGCCCTGAGCGGCCTGAACCCCTGGAGCTATCACCTGATCAACGTGCTCCTCCACTGCGCCGCCACCGCGCTCTTCTCCAGCTTCTCCGGCCTGCTGCTAGGGTCGGGCCGCTGGAGCCTGCTGGCCGGGCTTCTCTTCGCCGCTCACCCCATACACACCGAGGCCGTGGCGGGCGTCGTGGGTCGGGCCGACGTGGGAGCAGCTCTTTTCTTCCTCTTGTCCCTGCGCTGCTACATGCGGTACTGTGCCCTGAGGACGAGCGGCGTGCACGGGCGGAGCTGGCCGTGGTTTGTGAGCACGCTTGCGTGTGCTTCCTGTAGCATGCTGTGGAAGGAGCAGGGCGTGACGGTACTCACTGTGGCGGCCGTGTACGACGTGTTTGTCTTCCATCGGCTGAAGTTGCAGCAGGTTCCCGCACTCTTCTGCAAGGTAAACATCGCTTTACACCATTACAGAAACCAGCTGTGCAGATGATTTCCTAATTGCTCACATGTGCACAGAAAGAAAACAATAGATGTGTTTGTGGATTATTGGTATAAACGGGGGGTGGATTGAGGCATGATCGACATGGGCAGCTGCCCAGGCACACATGTATGCTCAGCTCAGCTGTTTCCCTTCTTCAGAACGCATGGAAAGAAAACCATTTGTTTACATTGGCCAGAGATGTTTGTGTTTTCACATGCAGCACACAGCGGACGCTGCAATTATGTTTCTACAGTGTTCAAATGTCAGTTATTGCAACTTTGTTCACCGCACTGATTTGTGTTTGCTGAATGGCAACTGCTTTAATGTTTATGACCCGTTGTGCCCTCTCAAACGACCGCTCATCCGAATCCGACACGGGTGAAACCAGCCCCCTGTAAAATCCTGCTTTTAATGAACACAGCATAATTACAACATTTCCGCAGTTCATAATCTGGAAAGTTTCTGCAGTTGTTGAACTCTTTTATTTATGGTCAGAGAGCAATCGTAACCAATGCTCCATTAATGACCTGTAACCATGTTGATGTATGCTGTTTACATAAGCAGAGTAATTAGTGCAGCGGCCGCTCATAAACAGTAGCTGTGTGAGTGTGTGTGTGTGTGTGTGCGCCTGTGTGTGTGTGTGTGTGTGTGTGTGTGTGTGTGAGTGTGGGTGTGTGTGTGTGAGTGTGTGTGTGTGGGTGTGTGTGTGTGAGTGTGTGGGTGTGTGTGTGTGAGTGTGGGTGTGTGTGTGTGTGTGTGTGTGGGTGTGTGTGTGTGTGTGTGTGTGTGTTTGTGTGTGTGTGTGAGTGTAGGTGTGTGTGTGTGTGAGTGACTGTGTGTGTGTGTGTGTGTGTGTGTGTTTGTGTGTGTGTGTGTGTGCGCCTGTGTGTGTGTGTGAGTGTGTGTGTGTGTGTGTGTGCCTGTGTGTGTGTGTGGGTGTGTGTGAGTGTGTGTGGGTGTGTGTGAGTGTATTGGTGTGTGTGTGTGTGTGTGTGAGTGTGAGTGTGGGTGTGTGTGAGTGTATTGGTGTGTGTGTGTGTGTGTGTGTGTGTGTGTGTGTGTGTGTGTGTGTGTGTGTGTGTGTGTGTGTGTGTGAGAGTGTGGGTGTGTTCAATTATAGTTGAAGCATTTACACACAGTGCTGGTTCTTCAGTGCAAATCTTTATTGTTCTCAAGCTCTGTGTATCAGGTCAACTTTTACTCAAGCCGGCTTGTCAAGAGTGTTTTCCATCGATGATGAAACACTGTGAGATTTGGGAACTTCAACCAATCAGCACAAATTCAACGTGATGTGTGTAAATGTGAGTGTGGATTGTCTTTGAGACAGTGGGTGAATCTCACTAACCCTGTCAAGAACACATGTTGCTGGACATCCTCCCAGTAATGCATTACAATAATCTAGTCTTGAGGTCATGAACGCATGAATTAGTGTTTCAGCATCAGCAACAGAGAGCATGTGCCGTAATTTAGCAATATTCCTGAGGTGGAAGAATGCTGTTCTACAAACGTTGGTAATATGATTATCAAAGGACAGATTGTATCAAATATAACACCTAATTATTCACTGTTGGAGATGGTGTAACAGGACATCCGTCCAGAGTCTAATTATATTGTGGCTTATTTTTAGAGTTTTTCCTGTACTGACAAACCCCCAGTGTGAGTCTTTTCAATAAAACTCTTAATATACACTTCACAGCTGACGCACTGAAGGACAGATTATATATAACATATAATGTGGTTATTAGATGTTTATATGCTTGAATGTTTGTAACCTATTATAATAAAGATATTGTTATGTTTTAATGAGGTACAGCTGAATACTGTGTGTTTGCACTCATGTGTATTCTGTGCCATTAATGCTTCATCACTGTGACGTGGCACTACAGAGAGA
The DNA here is from genome assembly GCF_025860055.1 of Xyrauchen texanus. Taxonomy (NCBI): domain Eukaryota; kingdom Metazoa; phylum Chordata; class Actinopteri; order Cypriniformes; family Catostomidae; genus Xyrauchen; species Xyrauchen texanus. The sequence goes on along the minus strand of NC_068296.1, from coordinate 271,471 downwards.
CAAGAGCTGTGTTGTTCATTCATAGACTGGCACTGACAGAATCTGTGCTGGCACATCAGGTTGGGCATCATGGCCTGTGGGTGACAAAAGTGTCTGATGTCTCATGTGTGACAGGCCTGTCACTATAATTACATTATCGACTTGTTTTACGATATATGGCCATGACCACTATAATTTTTGCTGATGTTTGTTTACATAATTAATGTCACCAACATTTTAGCCAGTTGCACTGTGTCTGCTGTCGTCCGCTCTGTGTCGCAGGTGGGGCTCAGCTTCACACACACACTGTCACACACACTCACACAATAATAGTGTAATAATAGCGTAATAATAGTGTAATAGTGGTGTAATACTAGTGTAGTAATACTAGTGTAATGATAATAGTGTAATAATAGTGTAATAATCACGTAATATTAGTGTAATAATAGTGTAATATAATAATGGTGTAATAATAATGGTGTAATATAATAATGGTGTAATAATAATGGTGTAATAGTGTAATAATCACGTAATATTAGTGTAATATATAATGGTGTAATAGTGTAATAATAATAATGGTGTAATATTATAGTAATAGTGTAATAATCACGTAATATTAGTGTAATAATAGTGTAATATAATAATGGTGTAATAATAATGGTGTAATAGTGTAATAATCACGTAATAATAGTGTAATATAATAATGGTGTAATAATAATGGTGTAATAGTGTAATAATCACGTAATATTAGTGTAATATATAATGGTGTAATAGTGTAATAATAATGGTGTAATAATATTATAGTAATAGTGTAATAATCACGTAATATTAGTGTAATAGTGTAATAATAGTGTAATAATCACGTAATAATAGAGTAATAATAATGGTGTAATAATGTAATATAATAATGGTGTAATAATAGTGTAATATAATAGTGGTGTAATAATAGTGTAATATAATAATGGTGTAATAATAATGGTGTAATAATCACTTAATATTAGTGTAATATAATAATGGTGTAATAATAGTGTAATATAATAATAGTGTAATAATAATAGTGTAATAATCACTTAATATTAGTGTAATAATAATAATGGTGTAATAATAATAGTGTAATAATCACGTAATATTAGTGTAATAATAATGGTGTAATAATCACTTAATATTAGTGTAATATAATAATGGTGTAATAATAGTGTAATATAATAATAGTGTAATAATAATAGTGTAATAATCACTTAATATTAGTGTAATAATAATAATGGTGTAATAATAATAGTGTAATAATCACGTAATATTAGTGTAATAATAATGGTGTAATAATAGTGTAATTATAATGGTGTAATAATAGTGTGATAATAATAATAGTGTAATAATAGTGTAATAATAATAGTGTAATAATAATACTGTGATAATAATAGTGTAATAACAATAATAATAGTGTAATAATAGCGTAATAATAATAGCGTAATAATAATAGTGTAATAATAATAGTGTAATAATAGCGTAATAATAATAATAGTGTAATAATAATAGTGTAGTAATAGCGTAATAATAGCGTAATATAATAGTGTAATAATAGTGTAATAATAGCATAATAATAGCGTAATAATAATAGTGTAATAATAGCATCTGTAGTGTCTGTAGCGTCTAAACATTTAGTGACACTTTATAACAAGGTTTCGTTTCTACATTAGTTAACATGAACTAACAATAAACAACACTTCTATATCATTATTAATCTCTTAATGATTTCATATATTCTAATTAAATGTAAACATGAATTCATGCACTATGAACTAACAATGAAGAAATGTATTTTTTAGAGATGGATAAATGGATAAAGATGGATAAATACTGTCAAATATTGTTTGTTGTTAGTTCATGATTTCATTATTTTGGTTTTGTCTCCGGACAAGTAACATTTATACTCGGACCTGTGAATGAACAATTTACTTCTTGAAGGACAAGCACATGAAGATGCTTAATGTCGTTTTCCCGACAACTGCATAATTCCAGCCACAACGTTTGGAAGAATAAGTCCAAATGGACTTTCAAAGCCGTATTCAGAGCTCTGGTGTGGGAATGTTTTAGCTATAAGCCACAGGAGAGAGGAGATGCCAACTTTATTAATATACCAGCCAGTATGCCAACTCTAAAAACAGTGGCAATACAACTAACCTCAAAGCTCATCTTGTCAGAGTTCATCACCATCCCATCCAGTTTTCCGAGCTGGGAACAACCCCACAGTTGGAGATGAAGAGTCATCTTCCTTATACACAATCCCGATTCCAACATCTAAATATTATTAACAGCTCATTGCTCTTTGTAACGGTGTACTTGCATTATTATTATTAATCAGTGGCATGAAGTGGTCTTAAAATGACGATCATATCCTTTATCCCAATTATTTCAGGGACAATATATCGTCCAATAACAGCAGTAATCGTGACCGGTGTAGTGACCGCTCCTGCGCTGTGATTGGACATCTGTCCATCAATCATCGGAACGTGTCGCTCTGACTCATAACGGCTCAGTGTCGAAGTCAGAATAACTGTTAACACAAAAGCTTCACGAGACGTCTGTGATCTCCAGGACAGTGATGAGTTTACACAGACTGAAGACTCGTTCGCTGGAAACATGTCATCTACACGCTAAAGAGCGTAATGTTGAACGTGTCCTTCATCTGTACTGTGGCTTTAATGACGGCTCATGTTAAATGTGCTGGCGTGCATCAGAAGAGTTCTGTGATTGTGAGACCGTTTGTCTGATTTATCATCCCGTAGCTTTTATATTGATTGTAATTCAGAAGCTGTAAGTGAATATCATTCAGACTGCAGGACGTTTGATTATAGAGATTAATGAATTCAACTCTATTATCTCCAGTTAAAGGAGCTGGGATGCGCTCAGGGCTTTCAACTGAATTAAAGTCTCAGTTCAGAATACTCTATTTAATTCCAATAATGGCTACTGCTCTATTCACTCGTTCATCTATTAACACGTTCATCTATTCACTAGTTCATCTATTCACTCGTTCATCTATTGATGTGTTAATCTATTCACTCATTCATCTATTCACACGTTCATCTATTCACGTGTTCATCTATTCACTAGTTCATCTATTCACTCGTTCATCTATTCACTCGTTCATCTATTCACGCGTTCATCTATTCACTTGTTCATCTATTCACGTGTTCATCTATTGATGTGTTAATCTATTCACTCGTTCATCTAGTCACGCGTTTATCTATTCACGCGTTCATCTATTCACTAGTTCATCTATTCACTCGTTCATCTATTCACTAGTTCATCTATTCACTCGTTCATCTATTCGCGTGTTCATCGATTCACTCTTCATCTATTCACGCGTTCATCTATGCACTAGTTCATCTATTAACTTGTTCATCTATTCACTCGTTCATCTATTGATGTGTTAATCTATTCACTCGTTCATCTATTCACGTGTTCATCTATTCACTAGTTCATCTATTCACTCGTTCATCTATTCACTCGTTCATCTATGCGCGCGTTCATCCATGCACGCGTTCATCCATGCACGCGTTCA
>NC_068296.1:232927-262927 GCF_025860055.1 Xyrauchen texanus | reverse complement strand
AAGTTCTCACCGTTGCGGTTCAAGTGGTTGTGCGCTTGATTAATTAAATTCGGACTTTGATGTGAAATGGGAAAGAACGCTTACAAGCTCCAAATATATGGCAAAAATAATCCATAAAAACCTGTGCGTCCACATTCACTGTCATTGTATGGAAATGACGTAAACAGTCTGTCTGAGAGTTTGGAATGACATGAGTGTGAGGAAATGATTTTTGAGTGAACTATCCCTGTAACTGATTGTTGAGGTCCGTGTTTAGAGGAAGTTGCTCGACTGTGTTTCTTCATGCTAAATCAACAGTGGCTCTACAGGGACACATCAGTGTATTTCCTCTTAGTGTAAAATATTCCATAAATGAAATAATTTCCGTGCTGGTGTTTAATAGTGCTGTTGTATTATGATGGATGATGAGGGATGGATTGTTTATTTGTGTAAGTGTGTAAGAGTCGGTGAGGAGACATAGATGAATGCAGCGTTCCCTCGTATGATGATGATGTCAGGTTGATCGCGCTGACCAGCCGTGACGCTGCGTTTATTATTCTGGGCTCTCAAATCACTACATTTGACCAAGAGGTTTATAGGGATCGTTCACCCAAAAATCAACATTCTATCCTCATTTATGCACCCTCATATCGTTCCAAACCTGTATGACTGAGTTTCTTCAGAACACAAAAGCAGATGTTGACTGGCCAAACTCTCTGATGCATGTGGAGGATTGTTGTTAACCGTTGCCGGTCTCTGAAGAATTGATGTCACATTGAAACCGTAATAATGTTTGTTTGGTGCATATTGAATCACTGTTAATCTCCAACAGGCTGCTCATGAAGGTTTATATTCCAAATGCCTCTAGTGTTGGATTAACCCTTTAATATGATTGATGTTATATTATACTGACATTGATATTTTCTCAGGTTCACTTTAAAACCAGCTGGTTTTCCACAATGTTTATGCACATTTTGCATAAATTGCGTGTAAGAAATCATTAATGGCAACACTTGACATGTGAAAAATACAATTCTCAGAATTCGCTTTCAATTCAATGTGAGTTTCGCTTCGTTTAAATGTGCATTTCTTCGCAAGACGATGGCGTGTTTTGAGCGTCCGTGCACATGTTATGAGCGTGCGACAGCTTGAAGCGGGCACAGCAAAAGGTCCGACCTTAGCACACCATTCTTCGAACATTTCCCTTGACATTCGGAAGTGTCTAACCCACAGCTGGTTTATAAAGTGGGTTCCCAAAATCCGCTTGAACAGTTTTGAGAGTGCTCGCTCTCGCCATGTGTATGGAGGCTGGCGGTGTGTGGGCATCGCTGCCAGTTCAGCCCTCATTATATCCGATATTGCACTTTGTGCCAGGGCAGAGGGCGGGGCCGGGTCGTGATCATACACACTCGGTCCCTTATTAGGCTAATTAAGCCTAAGGCTAAATAAAGGCCGACTGCAGAGGATTGATTAGCCTGATACGGGACCGGGTGTGTATGATCACGACCCGTCCTCCGCCCTCCGCCCTGGCACTGACTCTGCAGCGTCTCCTGACAACACTTAATAAAACAAGGTACAGTTGCTCCAGTCCTGTAAATAAAGGTCGACCTCGGCAGGTATAAAAGTGTGTTCTTTAGGTGTGCATGCGTGTAGTATGAATACATTAAGCACGTACTAAAACACGTCTTTTCCGTGAGCACTAACCCAGTCACTAATCTGTCTGGAATACCGTCCTGAAGCTGGTGAAACTTTGTCTCCTTAAGATGATTCACTTATGATGTTCCTCCTCTTTTGTAAGTCACTTTGGATAAAAGTGTCTGCCAAATGAATACATGTAAATGTACTTCATCTGGGAATGTTGGCATTGTCCCACGACCCAACTGTACCGTATAGCGTAAGAACAACATTTACATTTATGGATTTGGCAGATGCTTTTATCCGAAGTGACTTACAGTGCACTTATTACAGGGACAATCCCCCCCGGAGCAACCTGGAGTTAAGTGTCTTACTCAAGGACACAATGGTGGTGTGGTGACTGTGGGGATCAAACCAGCAACCTTCTGATTAACAGTTCAGTGCTTTAGCCCACTCCACCACCACCACTCCCTAAGAACAATCACCGCAGAACAATCTACTTTAAGCACCATTTACATATACTATATATATATATATATATATATATATATATATATATATATATATATATATATATATATATATATATATATATATATGACTTATAGTTATAAAGAGAGGTCCGACTCGTGGTGCTTTGAACATAATGTCTCCTCTGCTCCCGTTGCATTATGGGAAATAAATTTGTTTAGTCAATCTGGACTTCAAAATGTCATCAGATGTGTAGCAGGTCAACTGGGTTTTTCTCTCCTACTGTTTTATGAATATTGATGATTCGGACATCCCGTTGGTGTACTGCTTTAGGCATACTACATAGTATGGAAGTATGGATATTCAGACGCAGCTTGTGATTTGGGTTGCCCCAAATAATAATGAAAATCCCTGTAAAAGCACCATAGAACAGGGTCTGAAGCAGCAGTTCTCTCAGTGTGTTCTCCTGCTCTGTGTGTTTCAGAAGAAGAATCTGCCGCTGCTGTCGAGTGTGTTTGTGTTGGGCTGTTGGGGAATCTGTCTTCTGGCCGGTCGTCTCTACTGGATGGGCAACAAACCTCCAAACTTCTCCAACTCGGACAACCCTGCAGCAGACTGCCCCTGTTTCCTGTCCAGGACTCTCACCTTCTTCTACCTGCCGGCTGTGAACGTTTGGCTCCTCCTCTGCCCTGACATGCTGAGTTTCGATTGGTCGATGGATGCTCTGCCACTTTTGAGGAGCGTTGCTGATTGGAGGAACCTCCACACCGTTGCCTTCTACGGCTCGCTGCTGGCGCTGGCATGGTTCGGACTCCGCAGCAGCCCGAACAAAGGCAAGGAGACCAACGGGAAAGTCCATCATGTAGCAAACGGGAAATCCACGAACGGTCACAGCTGTACCTCTGATCACGAACACTTGACTCTTTATTCAAATGGAACTAATGGTACTGTAAAACACCATGTGTCGTCTTTACCCAGCACTGAGAGTCTGGTGCTGTTCTCATTGGGTCTGCTGGCCGTTCCCTTCATCCCAGCCACCAACCTCTTCTTCTACGTGGGCTTTGTGGTGGCCGAGCGAGTGCTCTACATCCCCAGTATGGGCTTCTGTCTGCTGGTAGTGCTGGGGATGAGATCTTCATATGTCAGACTGAGGAGGAAGTCCTCCAGAACACTCCTGATGGGCTCCTGTGCTGCTCTGGTGCTTCTGTTTGGGATGAAGACGGTTCTGAGGAATCATGACTGGCACAACGAGGAGATGTTGTACAGGTCGGGGATATCTGTGAACCCTGCGAAAGGTAATTCAACATACTCTCAAACGTTCAACCTCACACCCATTGTGTACATGAGTGGTTTATAGCACTGAACGCGATATATACAGTGTATATATATATATATATATATATATATATATATATATAATAGATAAGCAATGGTTTTAATAGCAATATAAAATGAAGCAACACTGTGAACAATGCGTTGATTTAAAATTTAGTTTAATAGGTTTACATTTTAGTAGCAAAAACAGCATTAGAGTTAAAGGGTTAATTCACCCAAAAATGAAAATTATCCCATAATTCACTCACCCTCAAGCCATCCCAAATGTATATGACTTTCTTCTTTCAGACAAACACAATCAGAGTTATATTAAAAATATCCGGCTCTTCCCAGCTTTATAATGGGAGTGAATGGTACCTTAGATTTTGATGACCAATAAAGTAATCCGTTCATCATAGAAGTAATTTATACGGCTCCAGGGGGTTAATAAAGGCCTTCTGAAGCGATGCGTTTGTGTTAGAAAAATATCCATATTTATAACTTTATAAACTATAATCACTGGCTTCCTGTAACGGCCGTCCGCGCGTTCACAAGAGAGTCGAGTTCTGGCAATTGACGTAGGCGTGGCGTAAGCTGCGGTGAGAAGTGAGGCTAGTATTTTTAATTATTGTTATCATTATTATTATCATTATTATTATTGAGATTCAAGCTGTTGAGAGATTCTCAGTTCAGAATTTATTCAGTCTTGTACTTCAGAGATGGTCAGTGTTACTGGACGAGGGGAACGCCGGACGTGTTTATTTCCACACAAATCAAGAGTTCTGTTTGCGTATTATATAAGCAGTCCTTGAGTCTATCCTCCGACTTCAGTAACTGTCTGGTTTGATTCAGATATGATAATGTTTTTGACATTGTTGAAACATATTCCCTCTCCTTCTGTAGATTCCTGTCATCTCTTCATTAAATTAATCAGAAATATAAATGCTGTGTTTTTCTGCGTGCTCCTTTCCAATAGCGGCGAGAATATCACTTTATTTAATGAACCATCAGTTCCTCCGGTTTATTATTCATGCTTCAGATTCATTCAGTCACTGGCACGATCATCCCCTCTGATTGAATTTCATCTGTCTTCATCATTAATCAGGCCAGACTGTGTAATTACGTGCTCACGGCAGTTCATGAGGGGCGTCTCTGATTTCATTATTTGACTTCTTTGTGTTTGTGCCTCTTGAATCCCGCATTAGCCGTTTACACATTTCAGACTAGCTTTGATGTTTATTATTGATGTTGATGTTTATAGTTGATTATTTTGATTTGTCAGCGTGGGGTAACCTGGGAAACATCCTGAAGAACCAGGGGAAGGTGTTGGAGGCAGAGCGAGCGTACAGGAACGCTTTGTACTACCGCAGGAACATGGCTGACATGCTGTATAACCTGTGAGTGATCCCACTTCCTGTCTCCAGACTCCATTGATCTGTCCGATTAAAGCGTTCCACTGGGACTGTCCCACAATGCATCTGTGACCCCCTCATTAACCCTCAACTCTCTATGATCACTTTAATACATTGTTCATATTCTGCACATATTTGGGCTGTTGGTGCGTTTGAGTTATCTGTATAAAACAGAAGAGGCGGGAATATTCGACACCTACTTTGATGATCCAGACTAGACCAAAAAAGCAACATTAGCTGAGTTTGGGGTGGGACTATCTGTTTCTCTCCTGCCACACTTTATTAATTGATTTTAATGAATTGTGTGCCAGTATTTAGTAACTGTTCCTTTGGTTTGCAGCGGTCTGCTGCTGCAGGAGAACAACAGATTCTCAGAGGCTCTTCATTACTATAAACTGGCCATCGGGAGCAGACCCACTCTGGCCTGTGAGTACAACATGCTTTATCTGTGTGTGTGTGTGTGTGTGTGTGTGTGTGTGTGTGTGTGTCTGTGTGTCTGTGTGTCTGTGTGTGTGTGTGTGTGTGTGTGTGTGTGTGTGTGTGTGTGTGTGTGTGTGTCTGTGTGTCTGTGTGTGTGTGTGTGTGTGTGTGTGTGTGTGTGTGTGTGTGTGTGTGTCTGTGTGTCTGTGTGTGTGTGTGTGTGTGTGTGTGTGTGTGTGTGTGTGTGTGTGTGTTTGTGTGTGTTCGATCTCCAGCATTAAAGATTATTAATACCGTGACTCTGTTTACACTCTCGTCAAATAATGATTGATGCTTTATTCCATTTAACACTTTAAGCCTGGATGGGCCCGCCATCAATATATTAATAACTGCAGTCTTGACCAACACATAATAAGTATTGTTTGATTGATTAGAAGCTCTACTTTCCAATGCATGCAGACATTATGACCAAAACTGAACAAGTGCTTTTTAATATTGCAGATAAATCAGAAGTGTTACGTTTTGATTATTTATTAGTTTTATTGCAATCAGTAAAAACATCAAACTGATCAAATATTCATGTGTCATATGTTGTTGGAAAGTTCTTAAAGAGTAAAATACAACCGGACTATTTGTGTTACTCACAGATGAAAATATAGTGAGTAACAGCTAATTATATCTGCTTGACAATTATGCTGGTGTTGCTTATAAGCACATGTTCGCTTATAACTTCACGAACAATAAATGAAACATAAAACCATTATTTAGAGTCTGTGATTCTCTTTCAATGGAGTCCACACACAAGATAATCAGATGTATAGATCATTAGATAATCCACATGAAGCACAATGTTACATATGACCACCAGGAGATGGCGCCAAATTCACGACACAGACTCAATGATGACTCAAATGACACAGAATGAAACTCATTCTGTGAAATCTCATGACTAAAATCATGTCTGCATGCTATGCAAACCTTTAGTCATTGTTGTGTTTGCATGTGTAATTAGTTCTTATGTACAATTATTATCTTTTATTTGTTTGGAGATGTTTTTGGACACTATGATACATTATTACACACACACATGATCTATATCATTAACAAATTTGAAAAGTTTTCTTAACAGTGATTTTCTCTCTTAAGTGATAGGCCTTAAATTTTGGGAATGCCTCTGAAACAGGAAATCTATAAAAACACCTTCAGAGCTTAAAGGTTAAACAGGAAAAATGAATCCAGAATCCTTTCATTTTCTCCAGCTCTGTGTGGATGATTTGCTTTTCCAGTATCCCAATGAAATGCACATGCTTTTATTGGCTATTTTAAGGTTTCTCATAGAATTGTTATTGTGAGTGTCATGGGAGGAAATTATTGCTGCTCCGCTTGAATGAATACATTTGCTCACGAGACGATCATCATCATGAGCTGATGGGATTTTGATTTGAAGTTTTCCTTTTACAAAAAGAGGAGGAGCATGTTAATCTGTTTACTTTATGAATGTGCAAAATGAATCTGTGTATGGTTAATGATTGATGTATGGAGGATGAGTGCAGTCCTTTAACAGGGTAATTAACATATGATTAATAATTATAACCTAATAGTCCTTTACAATAAATGCCTGAGGATTATGCAGAATAACGGGAACATCACTAACGGCAGGTCATTGAAGTTAGACAGTAATTGTGTTGTTTAAAGCTGTGTTTTAATGACTCTATTGTCTCTTTTAAAGTGGCGTGTTTAGCTAAAACAGCACGCTAAATCCCTCACAGAGCGGTTGTCTCTACATTCACCCCTCTTAGTATAAATATTAAAGCTAAAGAAAACATAAATGTCTGATTAGTTGATTGTTTTACAACTAGTTAACTTAAAGTTGTCCTCTGGTAAGACACACTACACTCCATATACAACTATTTTAATATAATTCTGCACATTTGTTTTTTTCATATGCAGGTCGATTTAATTACCACATTAATTGAGGAATACGCCTTTTGGTACTTTTTAAAAACTCAATGTATTACTGTGGAGAGCCATTTAAAATGAACTATTGAAGGCTAAATAGTGATTTACTGGATGTTTGAAATCTAGTTGAGTATCATTAAAATAGCTGTGGAAATTGATTCCTCTTTCTCTCTGAGGGATCATGTGGATCAGAAATAAAAAGGAACCTAACACTGACCCCTGAGGAACACCACAGGAGGAGACCAAGGTCCTAGATCTGTCCTCCTAAAGAGCAACAAACTGCTGGCGAACTGAGAGATACGATGAGAACCCCTTTAGAGCAGTTCATTGAAGCCCAATTATCTCATGTAACCTGCACAGGAGGAGATTGTCAAAAGCTGAGATCTCACAAAACCCAATAACGACGGAGACACGGAGTCGGCGGACCTCAACAGATCGTTTGTCACTTCCACCGGGACAGTCTCGATATTGTGACGGGTCTGAAAGCAGACTGGAAGGTCTCATAAAGATGATGGTAATAGTGTTGCTACGACCTTTTCAAGGACTTTGGCCATGAAGTGTAATTGTGAGAGATCAGAACAAACACACGTCACAGCCGCCTGTAGTCGAGTAACGGACGTCTCGTTCGCTCGTATGTTGAGTCGTGATGGATTTCCCCTTCCTGTGATATAAAGACATGTTTATATGGACCATTAACATCATCATCAGAGTGGATGTTCCCCCACTGACTTCAACCAATCAACCAATCAATCACATTTATTCCTATAGCACATTTAAAAACAACACATGTTGACCAAAGTGATTTACATAATGGAAAAATACATAAATCATGCACATTCAGAGAACATAAACACTGAACCAACACAAATAAAAGCAGTTCCACACACTGCACACAGTTAAAAGCAAGAGAGAAGAGATGAAACCATCAACTGAGACTTTATATTTATTGCTGAAGCAGTTCGGCAATGTTAGGAGCTGCCAGGCCATCAAGACCCTAAAAAACAAATAATACAATCTTATACTGAATTCTGAATTCAACGGTGCCAGTGGAGAGATGCCAACACAGGTGATATACCAGCATGTTCCCACTTCCTGTCAGAAGCCTAGCAGCAACATTTTGAGCTACCTGCAGACGATGAGGCATGAGAAATACCATAATACTATGAGTTACAGTAATCCAGTCTGGAGGAAATAAAACATGTACAACATCCTCCCGATCCTTAAAACACACACAAGCCACCTCTTACCACAGAATGTATATGTTTAGCAAACTTTAAATCGGAATCGAAAGTCATGCCAAGATTTCTTGTTGATTGTGTAAATTAGAGGCAAGGGGGTCTAGATGTTCAGTTCAGTCAGGGGGGCAAACAGTACCACTTCGGTTTGTGACTCGTTAAGCTGGAGAAAGTTACTTGCCATCCAATTGATTAAACATTGAGAAAGTAAAGCAGAATTATCCCCTGGATTTAGAGGGAGATAAAGCGCAGTATCATCAGCATAACAGTGGTAGCATATGTTGTGTGTTTGACAAATATTGGCCAAAGGAAGCATAAATAAAGAAAATAAAACTGGCCCTAAAATAGAGCCTTGAGGAACCCCACAGGTAATGGGTGCAGAGGAGGAAACATTCCCCATTTCGACAGAGAATGATCTCTGTTTAAGATAGGAGGAACACCATTTAAGGGCGGCCCCTTGAATCCCGGCCCATCCTATTAAACGCTCCAGCAGAATTCTGTGATCTATGCTGTCGAAAGCGCCGCTAAGATAAGGAGGACTAGAATTACACAATAGCCTGAATCAACAGCCAGCAATGGGTCATTAGACATCAAACTGTATTTTTGATAAAAGGGCAGTTTTGAAATTGGTCGATAATGAGGTCTGGGTATCTCAGCGAGTATTGACTCTGACTATCACTGCGGAGTCACGAGTTTGAATTCATGGCGTGCTGATTGACTCCAGCCAGGTCTCCTTAGCAACCAAATTGTCCCGGTTGCTAGGGAGTGTAGAGTCACATGGGGTAACCTCCTCGTGGTCGCTATAATGTGGTTGTCGCTCTCGGTGGGGCGTGTGGTGAGTTGTGCGTGAAGCCTCCACACACACTACGTCTCCATGGTAACACGCCCAACAAGTCACGTGATAAGATGCGCGGATTGACGGTCTCAGACACGGAGGCAACTGAGATTCGTCCTCCACCACCCGGATTGAGGCGAGTCACTATGCCACCACGAGGACTTAGAGTGTATTGGGAATTGGTCGTTCCAAATTGGGGAGAAAAGAAAAAAAAGAAATTTGCCGATAATTATTTAATACTGTTGGATCAAAATTGGGCTTTTTAAAAAGAGGTTGCACCACAGCATGTTTTAAACAGGATGGCACGTTACCAACTGCAGTTCACGATTGACAGTAGGGTTAAACTGACAGCATCCAGAACCTGAATAAGGAGGCGGGGGGCAACAATATCCAGGGCATATTGGGCAGTGTGTTGGACTATATCCACTAAGTAAGAAAGAGAAACCGGTTCAAACGTACTTAAGTGGGCTGCTCCGGTTGCTCCGGTATGTGTGCCTTGGTTCGAGGGAGCACGATGAATAGAGATGACCTGGTGATAAACCCAGATCAATACACACTGCTTCTAAAGTCTCAGGATATCTGACGGGGTCTTCCCAGTCTCTTTAAAACACATCATGTCTTGCCCCGTTTCCTGTGACGATCCTTGCTGTGAAATATAACCCAGTCTGGAGCGGAGTTATGAATGCTGACATGATCATGATCGTAGGTATGGAGTGGGTAAAAAACACGGGTAACACATATAGCATAGAAACGCTGGCGCCACATTGCTTCAGTTGGTTCTGGCACACGGGATAGTGAACGTGAGAATATATATTGGCACATTATTGATGAGACTTCAGGCTGCTGATCTGCATAAAACAACACGCATCTCGATGGAGCTCCTGCTTTGAGCCCCAAAAGTCCTCTTGACTGATACTCAATGAGACTGATCCTCAATCTCTTCCTTTCTCTCATTTAGCCGCCTATTTGAACACTGGGATCGTCCTGATGAATCAGGCCCGTCTGGAAGAAGCCAAGCGCACCTTTCTCACCTGTTCTGAAATCCCAGATGAAAACCTGAAGGATCCTCACGCACACAAGAGCTCTGTCACCAGCTGCCTGTATAATCTGGGAAAACTGCTTCATGAACAGGGTCATCAGGAGGTGAGCTGATCTCAGCACAGTTAATCAGCAATAAGATGTTGCTCACGGTAGTATCGTGTAGCGCTGTGCTTTGAGTTCCCACGAAAATTGCATATATAATTAGTGCTCTCATGAAAGTTGCATATATAATTAGTGCTCTCACGAAAGTTGCATATATAATTAGCACTCTTACGATAGTTGCATATATAATTAGCGCTCACGAAAGTTGCATATATAATTAGCACTCTCACGAAAATTGCATATATAATTAGTGCTCTCACGAAAGTTGCATATATAATTAGCGCTCACGAAAGTTGCATATATAATTAGCACTCTCACTAAAGTTGCATATATAATTAGCGCTCACGAAAGTTGCATATATAATTAGCACTCTCACGAAAGTTGCATATATAATTAGCACTCTTACGAAAGTTGCATATATAATTAGCGCTCACGAAAGTTGCATATATAATTAGCACTCTCACGAAAATTGCATATATAATTAGCGCTCACGAAAGTTGCATATATAATTAGCACTCTCACGAAAATTGCATATATAATTAGCGCTCACGAAAGTTGCATATATAATTAGCACTCTCACTAAAGTTGCATATATAATTAGCGCTCACGAAAGTTGCATATATAATTAGCACTCTCACGAAAGTTGCATATATAATTAGCACTCTTACGAAAGTTGCATGTATAATTAGCGCTCACGAAAGTTGCATATATAATTAGCACTCTCACGAAAGTTGCATATATAATTAGCACTCTCGCTAAAGTTGCATATATAATTAGCACTCTCACTAAAGTTGCATATATAATTAGCGCTCTCACGAAAATTGCATATATAATTAGCACTCTCACGAAAATTGCATATGTAATTAGCACGCTCACGAAAATTGCATATATAATTAGCACTCTCACTAAAGTTGCATAAGACGTTGTGCACGGTAGTAGCATGTAGCGCTGTGCTTTGCGCTCTCCTGAAAATAGAGCCCTGTGTGTAAATGGGCCTGTACTGTGGACTTCAGATTCTGTTCAGTATTTAATTCTGCAGCTGTTTTAATGAAACGTGTGTTTGTGTGTGTTTATGTGTGTTTGTGTGTGTTTATGTGTGTTTGTGTGTGTTTTTAGGAGGCCATATCTGTATATAAAGCAGCCATACAGAAGATGCCCAGACAGTTTGCCCCACAGAGTCTGTATAACATGATGGGTGAGTCTGTCTGTATATACAGTATTATCAGTGTTTATATATTGTAACAGAATGTCTTGATGAAGCTCTTTATCATCTCTGTAGTTCACAGGAAGACACTTTTAAAGCTTTCTTTGATCTTTAGAATTGTTTTAGTCAGATCAAGTCAGGCTTTGTACTAACAAGTGTTCTGGATTTTTAATATCTTATGCAACAAACTCATATCCACATATTTCTGTGTTTCCCTCCCATCTAATGTTCTCCTGATTACCTCCACATTATACTTTATTTATGTTCTGAAAGCTCATTTGTGTTCATTTCTCTTTCGACTGTGTTGAGCCGAATAAATCCCAGCGTTCCCCTCCGAGCCTCTGAGAATCTTAAACAATCTTCTCATTAAATTACTAAATGCAGCATTTTACTCTGAGATGTTCCAACTCTCTATTTCACATCGCGTGTTAACTTTAATGGTTTCCTAGAGCGATGTGACCTCATCAGTCTGAGACAAAAGATGTCATGAATGAATGCATGTCCTGTTATTTATCATTAAAATAACAACTGAAAATCCCACGTTTATTTGAGGTTCAGTGTGTCCTGTATGTGACCAGCACGACGTGTGTGGGGTCAGTTAAACACTAGTCACGTCTGCTCACATGAGTTCACTGTGAATACATGACAAGAACATGAGTGTGTGTTATTACAGGAGGTATCAGATGATGTGGAAAGCATGTTTATTCTGCTGTCAAGGGCAGTTGTATTTGTTCTGGACAGATGTGGATCAGCTCAATAGTCCTTGAATAATATTAGCAATGATTATATTCATAACTGTATTTACAATGTTTTACCATAATGGTAGACTTACAAATGCACAATAGCAAGAATTGAGGATAAACCAGCTAAAGTGGTACATGTCCCATATCAGGACACGTGTTTATATGTGTTACGGTCATTAAAGAAACCACTGTCTGGTTTTGTGTTAGTGGGCAGAAGGTTCCAGATTCACTCGTCATTAAGTGTCAGTTGATTGTCTCCGTCTTTGCTGTGGAATCGGGGCGGATATGTGTGCTACTTTAACCTCTGACCTGTTGACCTGACCCTGGTCTCGTCTCCTCGTAGGAGAGGCTTACATGAGGCTCAACAAACTGACGGAGGCTGAGATCTGGTATAAAGAATCACTGCGAGCCAAACCGGACCACATACCTGCACACCTCACTTACGGCAAACTGCTGGCCATGACGGTAAAACACGCATCACTAATCAAACACACATCATGTCTAATCCACTTACTGACTGTAGGGTGATGTCGTAGTGACAGCTGGTAACCAGAACTCCACTAAGTATGACCCATCAGCCATTGCATTGGCATTGCTAGTGCCACTCTCCACCAGTTGAGTTACGTGAACAATTTTGATATTTAAACCATTAAAATCGGATGGCCCACAAGAACCATAACTGCAGTCTTCACACACAAATAATAGCTATCGTTTAGAAGCTGTATTTTCCAATGCATGCAGACAGTATGACCAAAACTGAACAAGTGCTTTTTAATATTGCAGATAAATCAGAAGTGTTACGTTTTGATTATTTATTAGTTTTATTGCAATCGGTAAAAACATCAAACTGATCAAATATTCATGTGTCATATGTTGTTGGAAAGCTCTTAAAGAGTAAAATACAACCAGAATATTTGATTTACTCACTGATGAAAATATAGTGAGTAACAGCGAAATATATATATTTGATAATTATGCTGATGTTGCTTATATGCTGCGTTGTTGCTAAACAGAACATAAAACATCACACATCATTATTTAGAGTCTGTGATAATCTTTCAATCGAGTCCACACACAAGATAATCAGATGTATAGATCATTAGATAATCCACATGAAGCACAATGTTACATATGACCACCAGGAGATGGCGCCAAATACACGACACAGACTCAATGATGACTCAAATGACACAGAATGAAACTCATTCTGTGAAATCTCATGACTAAAATCATGTCTGCATGCTATGCAAACCTTTAGTCATTGTTGTGTTTGCATGTGTAATTAGTTCTTATGTACAATTATTATCTTTTATTTGTGTGGAGATGTTTTTGGACACTATGATCAATTATATTTGTATGTTATAACTTATGATCGCTTTGTCGTATCAACACAAACGTTTCTCAGATACAGTCGACATGATTGAGAACAAAACCTTATTTACACCCAGAGATATATAATGTCAAATCAGAAAAAAAAAAAATCATAATTTTCTTAGTCTGAGAGTCTCTGAATGTATCATAATCTATATCATTAAATGTTTTCTTTACAATGATACGAACACTTGACCTTGTTTTTGGTTTTGTCGAGTTATAGGTCTTTAATTTTGGGTACAACACTGAAACAGGAAGTCTATAATAACTCCTTCAGAGGTTAAAAGGTTAATATACATTTACAGTATATGAAGCAGGATTTGGACCAATAAGAATTCACTGTGGGCGGAGCTAGTCAGCTTAATGCCGCAGAAATATAAACCAAGTGACCAACCAAATGTCGTGTCACTCATCTTGTGTGCAGTTAAGACAACAATATTGCAAAGTTATATTTACATCGCTCAAACATGTGAATAAATGCGTTATCTCATCGATTGATTTACTATAATCTATGAATGAATCAAACATCCTTCAGTCACACGGTAGTGTGGAGGAACTCTTGAGCAAACACTTCCTTTCTCTGCCGCTGAAACACTCCAGACAGATGTGTGTGGACAGATAGAGAGGACAGGTCATGACTTCCTGCTCTTCATCTCTCGTCTGTCTCATTTCATTTCCTCTCGTTCATGAGCACACAGTACGTGACGCATGTTCCTCAATCGAACAACTCTCAGTCCTGCCCAAACAAACCCCTCAGAGAAGAGTGTGATGAAGATAAAGAGATGTCTTGATTCTGCACTCTCTGATCGTTTAAAACGGTCATCTGAGGACCTCACCACTGCTCTGACCTTTAACACACTTGAGTGGAGCACTTGATTGGGGTTTGGCTGAAGCAGCAGAACAGACCAGACTTGGTCTCGACATGTTTAGGGTCAGATCGGAAGACCAGCTGACCGCTGCAGGGATGAGATCTGATTTACGTGATGATGACCTGCACATGACCTGCACATGATCTCTCATCATATCACAATGCTGTTTGTTTCCTTGATGTAGTTTGTCCAGCTGAAATGTGGCCTTTGGTCTAGACAATCATATCAACTATAAAACATACACCTCCATGTATAGAACATAAAAGAACATTATTATTCCTGTTAAAAGCTCGAGTGAACGAGTGAGTGATGAGGAACAGCGTGTCCGGGGTTTAGTTCCTGTCGGAGGACATGAGATCTCCAGGGTCAGATGTCAAAGGGGGAGACGTGAAGAAACTGATCTCTTTCCCTGCTGTGCTGACCTTCCCTGACCTCTACACTCAAACACACGGGGTCAAAGGGCATGACCCCAGGGGTTCCTCAGACGCGTTATTGAATCCTCTCATTTCCGCGGCTAATCAGACTCAGTCTGTGTTCACGCGCACCCCTGAGACGTTAGGACAGAAGTGTGTGTGTGTGTGTGTGTGTGTGTGTGTGTCTGTTATGTCTGTGATGGCATGCTCAGATAAGTGTGTGTGTGTGTGTGTGTGTGTGTGTGTGTGTGTGTGTGTCTATTGTGTCTGTGATGTCATGCTCAGATAAGTGTGTGTGTGTGTGTGTCTGTTGTGTCTGTTGTGTCTGTGATGGCATGCTCAGATAAGTGTGTGTGTGTGTGTGTGTGTGTGTGTGTCTGTTGTGTATGTGATTGCATGCTCAGATCTGTGTGTGTGTGTGTGTGTGTCTGTTGTGTCTGTGATTGCATGCTCAGATCTGTGTGTGTGAGTGTGTGTGTGTGTGTGTGTGTGTGTGTGTGTGTGTGTGTGTGTGTGTGTGTGTGCCTGTGTGTGTGTCTCTACAGCAATATCCTGAACACACATTGAGAGAGTGATGACATGACCTCAGTCGATCACACTGACACTTGTGTGTGTTTGTCAGGAACTTCACAAATCTTATGATTGTGTATAATCTGTACTTCACCAAGACAACAAATACATCTGTTGCATATGTGAAAATTAATCCCCAAAAAAACTTTTTTTATTTTAATCTTTTGCCCTCACTTTATGTTATACACTCACCTAAAGGATTATTAGGAACACATACTAATACTGTGTTTGACCCCCTTTCGCCTTCAGAACTGCCTTAATTCTACGTGGCATTGATTCAACAAGGTGCTGAAAGCATTCTTTAGAAATGTTGGCCCATATTGATAGGATAGCATCTTGCAGTTGATGGAGATTTGTGGGATGCACATCCAGGGCACGAAGCTCCCGTTCCACCACATCCCAAAGATGCTCTATTGGGTTGAGATCTGGTGACTGTGGGGGCCATTTTAGTACAGTGAACTCATTGTCATGTTCAAGAAACCAATTTGAAATGATTCGAGCTTTGTGACATGGTGCATTATCCTGCTGGAAGTAGCCATCAGAGGATGGGTACATGGTGGCCATAAAGGGATGGACATGGTCAGAAACAATGCTCAGGTAGGCCATGGCATTTAAACGATGCCCAATTGGCACTAAGGGGCCTAAAGTGTGCCAAGAAAACATCCCCCACACCATTACACCACCACCACCAGCCTGCACAGTGGTAACAAGGCATGATGGATCCATGTTCTCATTCTGTTTACGCCAAATTCTGACTCTACCATCTGAATGTCTCAACAGAAATCGAGACTCATCAGACCAGGCAACATTTTTCCAGTCTTCAACGGTCCAATTTTGGTGAGCCTCTTTTTCCTATTTGTAGTGGAGATGAGTGGTACCCGGTGGGGTCTTCTGCTGTTGTAGCCCATCCGCCTCAAGGTTGTGCGTGTTGTGGCTTCACAAATGCTTTGCTGCATACCTCGGTTGTAACGAGTGGTTATTTCAGGCAAAGTTGCTCTTCTATCAGCTTGAATCAGTCGGCCCATTCTCCTCTGACCTCTAGCATCAACAAGGCATTTTCGCCCACAGGACTGCCGCATACTGGATGTTTTTCCCTTTTCACACCATTCTTTGTAAACCCTAGAAATGGTTGTGCGTGAAAATCCCAGTAACTGAGCAGATTGTGAAATACTCAGACCGGCCCGTCTGGCACCAACAACCATGCCACGCTCAAAATTGCTTAAATCATCTTTCTTTCCCATTCTGACATTCAGTTTGGAGTTCAGGAGATTGTCTTGACCAGGACCACACCCCTAAATGCATTGAAGCAACTGCCATGTGATTGGTTGATTAGATAATTGCATTAATGAGAAATTGAACAGGTGTTCCTAATAATCCTTTAGGTGAGTGTATATAGTAGAGAGTGACGGTAAATACAGTGGAAATTATTTGGACTTAAACTGTTTAAATGTGATCGTGGGATCAGGAGCTCAAACCTTCATCTCCCAGATGAGCACCAGAGCATGTACTAACCACTGCACCACAGCTCTGACCTTGTGTCTACAGATGAACTATCCCATATGATTATTTCTGTTATTTCTCACACAGTGTTGACGCACACATTAAACTCTTCAGGGATTTCAGTGTAAATGAAAGTCTCAGATGAATAATGTGTCTCAGACTGGAACTAATATGAGTTCATTCACACCTTATTATTGCATTCAACTCCCAATGCAATAAATATCATTAATGCCATTGTGTCTCAACAACATGTAGTGAACATGTGCAATGAATAACATTGCACATGTTCACTACAGTGAGAATGTATGAGCACTCGTGTGTGTCTGGATGAACGACGTCCTGCAGCCAAATGAGAATTGTTCTAAAGTTCATTTCTAATGTGTGTATTAATAACATCATTTCTGAACGTACTTTCTGTTTGTACTTCAGGGTCAGAAAACAGAAGCGGAGAAGTTCCTTCTGAAGGCCATCGAGCTCGATCCTACCAAAGGAAACTGCTATATGCATTACGGTCAGTGACTCTCTCAGAAACATGCACACATGGACTTCAACATCGCTAGCTCAGCCACAATGAGACTATAATGAGATCACAGGAATCCAGACATCGCCTGTGTCCTACTTCTGCTGATTCAGTGGAATTCATGAAATGCTTCTCTGAAATGAGCCATAATTGTTCTCGTTTCGGCCTGCGTCTGACGTCTCGTAATTGAGCTTGTGTTTCTCAGTAAGATTGATGATGTTGTGTCATGTAAAGTACAGATGTTACTCCAGTGAGACTGTATGAGCACTCGTGTGTGTCTGGATGAACGACGTCCTGCAGCCAAATGAGAATTGTTGAAGCTCAGTTTACTTCTATAAGCACATTTCTGTCGTCCCTGCAGTATCTTGGCTTAATGAAGGGATATGTTTATTTGTGTCTTGCTAACGTTATTTTCATCAGTTTCTCCTGATATTGGAGAGGTTTGACTCGTCTTTGGATGT
The DNA here is from genome assembly GCF_025860055.1 of Xyrauchen texanus. Taxonomy (NCBI): domain Eukaryota; kingdom Metazoa; phylum Chordata; class Actinopteri; order Cypriniformes; family Catostomidae; genus Xyrauchen; species Xyrauchen texanus. The sequence goes on along the minus strand of NC_068296.1, from coordinate 244,873 downwards.
ATTTACTCCAGATAAACACAGCATCGCTGGCTAACACTGATAACATGCTTTGCTCTCGGCATGTGTGTAATATATTGAATACATGTGTGATCAAACATGTCTGGATCATGTACTATCAGACGGGCATCTGGAGGATGTTGTATTGTTCTCTGGTGTGTAAACGCTGTACTGTGAACATGACTCATGTTTTATATTGTCCGTTGATAATATCCCAAACACTTCCATCGGCTCATTTGAGACTGTCGTGATCTCATCATGCTACTCATAACTAATAGTTCATCTACAGTCAAGCTACTAACTAAGAAGAAGCTGACTACATTAATTACGTTTCCATCCAAGGATTTTTTGTGAAAAAAGTTTTAGCGCATCAAAATAAAGCTGTTGAAACGCACATTATCGCTAAAATGTCACAAATATCAACATAATATTTTTCCGTTTAACTCAAGCGCATAAACTCTTGTGTCGATACATTAAATGCCACAAAATATGTTTTGGAAACACTTTTTGTCGATAAAATTGGCACTAACGCAAAAATGAAGTGTCACATGACAGAGTTTGCCCCAATTGTTAGTCTGTGTTACCATGACGACAGTATTGAAAGCTGATTTATTGTACATGATTATGGATTGATCTTTACGGCATATAGAGCCGATCTGCAAACGGGACACTAACAGGAGTGCAACACAAATATCTCCTGCACATTGAACAAATGAATGAACACTGTTTGAGATTAATTTAATCGCTGTATCCGTTTATTTATTAAAGTTGCTTTTCCACACCATTCACAATAATAGACGGCAGTCACTGAATTACCAACAAAACATAAAGCATATCATTTCTGTGCTCAAAGACGTTTTAAATTAAGAATAAATACACAATACTGGGAGAAAAACTTCAGTGCTTTTATTTTTTGGAACACTTACAGCCAATTATATTAAATATTGTTTGGTTTACTTTTGAAAAAATAAATAAATTACCAACGAAACAAGCATTACAATAAAAAAAATGGCCAAACAAAAAATCATTAAATAAATAAAAAAAAATTACGTAACAAAAAAAGCCTTAAATTTGATCTTTACTCTGTTCTGTAGATGAATAAATTCATCTGAATGTTCTAGACTTTTCTCAAGAATATAAACTATCAGAACTATTTGTCCAATGCCGAGTTCACTGTCAGAAAAACAGCTTCTGAACATTTTAAATGTTTAAATACTTTAAATCTAATCGTCTTTGGTGGTCACTGTCCTTTTCTGCAAATCGTGGTGCCGTTTTGTGGTCCGTTCTGCATAACGCGGCGGCTCATTTTAGCTTGTCGTGCGGCCCATTCTGCACGTGTCCGACCCACCGGACCGCTCGGTTCTCCCGATGGCCAGTGAACGACCCCAGGAGATATGAACGACCCCAAAGTGTGTCGGCCCACCGGGAAAATGCCCTGTATGCCAGATTACCAGTCCAGCCCTGTCAGGAATGTATCATATATGTAACACTGATATTACACGCATCAATGTTTCTATAATATCTGTCACACATCATAAACACATCCATGATGATCCTGAGACTGACACCGAAAGTTTCTCCAATACTTTTGTCGGCAGGTTGCTGCTTGAACAGGGTCATGACGATCCACTTTCAGGTCGAAACCGATGGCAACCAGCAGGACCGATATTACATCAGAAGAGCAACTGCTCCATACTGCAGTTCCTCTTCTGATTGCATTTATTTGTTCATTAAAATTACAGTAATGTGACTCATTTCAATGAATGTTCTCAATAATCTCCATTTTACCCAAACTACAGAGGAAAAACATCAGGGACATCTGGGAGGTGAATTAGTGATTAACACATTTCTGAATGGAAATGGCTAAACCGTTGCGCTAAACCAAAACTCATGTGACAGTGTTTTTTAGGCATGACGTCATCACGCACACCATTTTTATCCATAAAAGTCCATTTGAAATTAAACCGGCAGAAGACGGCAGATGTCGCAATTTAATTTTTTTGCATTTTCACTTTGTCGATAACAAAACAGCATGAAAGGTGGATGGAAACTAGCCTAATGAAGTCCCCTTTAAGGCTGTGCAGGGCTCAAGTAAATCAATTAATCATGTATGTGAACCAGTTTATTTACAGTAGATGAACCATCTGAATGAAGCGACTCACTAAAATGAATCTGAGTTCCCACTATATTACATTTACATTTACATTTATGCATTTGGCAGATGCTTTTATCCAAAGTGACTTACAGTGCACTTATTACAGGGACAATCCCCCCGGAGCAACCTGGAGTTAAGTGTCTTACTCAAGGACACAATGGTGGTGACTGTGGGGATCGAACCAGCAACCTCCTGATTACCAATGTATTATACAGAGCACTTATTACAGGGACAATCCCCCCGGAGCAACCTGGAGTTAAGTGTCTTACTCAAGGACACAATGGTGGTGACTGTGGGGATCGAACCAGCAACCTTCTGAATACCAATTATGTGCTTTAACCCACCACGCCACCACCACTCCACTATTAGGGAATCGTTATGATCAGTTCATTTACATAAAACTGTCCGAAAAGAATCAATTCACCTGAATGAATGTTTGTTTGTTGTTGTTTTTTTGGGGGAGACGCCCAATTCCCAATTCTCACTACTTAGTAGGTCCTTGTGTTGGCGTAGTGACTCTACGAATCTCAGTTGCCTCCGCATCTGAGACCGTTAATCCGTGCATCTTATCATGTGACTCGTTGAGCGCGTTGCCATGGAGATGTAGCACGTGTGGAGGCTTCACGCTATTCTCCGCAGCATCCACGCACAACTCGCCACACGCCCCACCGAGAGCGAGAACCACATTATAGTGACCACGAGGAGGTCACCCCATGTGACTCTACCCTCCCTAGCAACCGGGCCAATTTGGTTGCTTAGGAGACCAGACTGGAGTCACACTTGAATGATTGTTTGTTTGTTTTTCCCCACCGCTACATGAGAGATAAAGAGGGCGGTTTATGTGTTCATTTCTTTCTTCTTTTTTTTTACCAAACACAAGATGCCTGAATCCTCTCTATATAACTGAACTGCTTAGGTTTCACTCAAACTATTTGTGGAAAAATGTCTAGTTCGGCACAACAGTTCAGGCGTGTGTTTGGACAGATATTTATTCACTCCAGTGTTGACTGATTCTTCTAGTCCAGAAATGCAAAGCTTTCAGATCCCATCAGTCCCCTTTCACAATCCTGCAGAAGTCAGCATTTCATTTATTATGGAGTCATGCCTATCGGAGAAATCTCAGTTGGACAAATCATCTGTCATTGGCTAGTGCGGTATATCTCATGTTTCAGAATCACTGAGCGGGCAGGCCGAACCGTCCCACCGCCAAAGGAAATATTTCACATTCATCTTTCTGAGGGAGTCAAAGAAAATAACAAATAAAATTCCTGCTTTCCTTCTTCAGGTCAGTTTTTGCTGGAGGACTCGAGACTTTTGGAAGCTGCTGAAATGGCACAGAAAGCCGCCCAATTGGACAGTGAAGAATTTGATGTGGTGTTCAGTGCAGCTCATATGCTCAGGTGAGACAGACATGCTGACATCCATATGGACAACAGAAATATTTACCATGATTAGATCTGTATTCCCACAGTGCACTGCAGTGATGCTCACCTGCACCTCTGACCTATAAATGATAAATAAACTCTGATTAATGCAAATAATAAAATGCAACTAATCATACTATTGTGCGTAGATATGTAAGATTTCAAAATAAATCGATTTAAAAAGATAAAGGAGAAAAAAAACCTTGTCTTTTGTTGATGTCAAAGGTTGTGCGTCCAATCAAACTCCACAAATTCAAGTTCACTCCATCTAATTAACCCTCATCTCTCTCCCTCTCTCTCTCTCTCTCTCTCTCTCTCTCTCTGTATATATATGTCACTCTCTCATTTGTATGGAAGTTAAATCTCTTGATTGTGTAATATATAGCCGCATTAATCCTGTTGACTCGTGGTTTCTGTTGAACGCTCTTCTCTGATAACGACTACACAGAGCTCACATGATACAGTCACACATTTCCTGAGAGCGTTTCAGGCTGACAGCACATTTAGCACGCTGCGTATGCTACATGAGTTTGAACACTTGGTTATTAATTGTTGGCTCATGGTGGGACTCGTTTAAAGATCAGGGGCCGGACATTAGCTAGCGGGATGAGCTCATGGCAAATGGTGCTGATGCATCACGGGTGACCCGAGATCGAGTCCCGGCTCGGGAAGTCGTTTTCGATCCTATTCCCACTGTTATTTCCTGTCTCCTCTCCACTAACCAAAGAAGAACGATATAAGACAAGAAGTTTCTTAAGAAGTTTTCCTGGTTCCTTGTGTGTCTGTCTTGGAACGATCTCGGGTGTGTGTTTTGTAATTTAATGCATATTTGTTTTATTATAAATGATATAATCTGCATAAAAATGTGTGTGGAAAGTTCAATTGAAAATGGAAATTAATCTCTCTCGTCAATATTCAGTTGAGAATTCAGTCACATGATCAATGACGCTCATTTACTTACAATTAATTGTAGTGATCTAGAAATATTCTTGATTTGACATCATGTACTGTATCTGAAATCCTTCAGTTTAAATGTTTAAAATAGATTTTGAATCCCAGATTTTCAGTGTTTTTTGTTATGATTAGTATTAATATGACCCTTCACACTATAAATGTCCTCGGTCGCAACCTTTCACGAAACAAACTCAAAACATTGTGACCCGATTGTGCCATCTGAAGCACAGCAATGCCCCATTGACATCTCTCAATCAGCACTCTTATTATTACTGGCCTTTTATACTCTCAGAGACAGATCATGATGGGAATGTTGCAAGCCGGATTTGAACCTGCATCATCTATATGAGCACTAAGACTCGATGTGTCAGAACACATGCCCTAAACACTACACCACGACGATTAACTCATTCATCTTCAGCTTTCACATGATTTGTATCATAGTGTCTGGATTGATCGTCCATGTCGAGGTTTAGCAAGTGGTTCGATATCCACACAGACAATTGATCCATCATTTTCTTCCATCATATAAGAGTGATTTCTTAAAACAGTTAACCTCGGCTCTCTTGTCGTGGAGGTGAAGAAGAAGAGGATTTATATATCAGAACAAACTCAGTGTCATCTGCTCTCTCTCTCTCTCTCTCTCTCTCTCTCTCTCATCATTATTACCCAGCCTCTCTTGACCAGCTAGCATTGTGTCCATATTGAATCTCTTCACAAAGATTCGTTACCAGCAGCTCTCGGAACTGACTTGATCGAACTCTGTGAAACGCATTATTCATTCATCTGACTTCAGTGTCCAAGTACAATGTTTGTGTCCTTGACGAAATTCATCTTTTGTTTTTAAGGAGTCAAAAGTCTTCAGAGAGCGACCCATGAAATGAGGGTTTAATGGCCAATGAGATGGTGTTGTGGGACAGAATGACGTAACTCAGTTGTTTTGTTGTTTCAGGCAAGCGAGCCTCAATGATGCAGCTGAGAAATACTACAGACGAGCAGCGAGTCTGAGATCTAATGTGAGTAAAGACATCAGACATGAACACACATGATGTTTAACATGATCCTAAAACAGTAAACTGGATTGTATGCTGGATTCATAGACATGTGAGCGCATACAACAACAAGTTCATCAAGATTACAGTAATACCTGCTGCAGTTAACTCATCAAATACAGCATTTCATTCTGGTGTACTTCCATTGCCGAAAAGTTCTCTATAATGTCTAAATGATCGTTGTGTAATTAGATCAAATGTGATTGTGAATTGTGTTTATAAATAAGTAATTAAATAATAATTGTATTAATAACCCCAGTGAGCAAAACAAAGGTTTTGTATGAACAATTTTTTATTTATTTTATTTTATCCCCTGTTCTCCCAATTTGGAATGCCCAATTGTTACTCGCCTCAATCGGGGTGGTGGAGGGCAAGTCTTAGTTGCCTCCGGATTGAGAGCAAGAACCCCTAATCACCACCATGAGGAGGTTACCCCATGTGACTCTACCCTCCCTAGCAACCGGGACAATTTGGTTGCTAAGGAGACCTGACTGGAGTCACTCACCACACGCCCCATTGAGAGCAAGAACCACTAATCACCACCACGAGGAGGTTACCCCATGTGACTGTACCCTCCCTAGCAACCGGGACAATTTGGTTGCTAAGGAGACCTGACTGGAGTCACTCACCACACGCCCCATTGAGAGCAAGAACCACTAATCACCACCACGAGGAGGTTACCCCATGTGACTGTACCCTCCCTAGCAACCGGGACAATTTGGTTGCTAAGGAGACCTGACTGGAGTCACTCAGCACACCCTGGATTCAACTCCAGCGATATGATGTTGATTTAATTGACCAAATACCAATTGTTGTGCTGTCAGTCATTGTCACGTGTAGTAAAATGTCCCTTGAAGTTCTTTCAGATTATATTTCTGCTGTAATGCTGGAGTTTTCAAGAACATCTGCACAACGTTTTACTGGGCTACCTCTGGTCTTTGGGGCTGTTTGTCTCCTGAACAGCTGTTTCAACAACGGTCACCAGATCTGTTCCACATCTGGCTGTGCTGATGCTGTCACTGCATGCCGATATGCTGTTGTGAGAGATACTGTGTGGTCGAGAGGTGAAGAGAGACCGTGCAAGACGATGGACGACGTCAAAAAATTTCTTGAGGCCACAGTGGGGAAGATTCCCCGATCACGACTGTTCACTTCCTGTCATGTGACAGTAACTAGTCTGTAGTGGAAGCGTCACTGTGCTGATAGGACACAGGATGTCACAGGAAGTGGTTGTCTGTGGGTATTATCAGCATCTGAAGCACATCTGGACAGTTCAGAGGCCACTCAGCTTAATCTGTGTTAATAATATGTTTTTGATTATAACTGAGACCTTTTACTCAAGACATATTAATGCATAGAGATTAAAGTTATTATCTATATGAATTAATATTGCTTAGAAAGAAGGAAGTATCAGTATTGGCAGATGTTGCATATCGGTATCGGCACACAGACTTCATTTAAATCATTTTATGAGTTTAAAGTGTGAATTGCCCTAAACTGCAGTTCCAGAGATGTCCAGTGTGAATGAATGTGCTTCTATAATAGTTTTATACATTTGGCTTTGCGCTTCATGAATGGCTTGATTTAATTAGTGTTTGCTCATATATGTGTCACCTGAGGGCAGTTAATGCCACAGTTTGCAGTTCATTTGTCCCTCAGTCTCATTTTGAGGTTTGACTTCCCCGTGTTGGGTCAAATAACGCTAAAATATTACCTCTGCACTACAATAATCGTCTCTTTCTATAGTTCCATGTGGAACGACCTGGCAGCCGGCCTAAACAGTCAGTTAGTGTAAGATCGTTGGATTTCCTCTCCTGAGTGTTGAGGAATATACGGCCGGCTCCCCTCAGAGGTGGCAAACCAAATGAAGCTTAACCAGAGATGTTTCTAGATTAAATCATGTCGCTCTTGCAATTATTATTATTATTATTATTTGCATAACGGCATCAGTGTGTGTTGCCGGTTTCATGCCAGCTGCAAACGAGCGTGTTTTTGAATGGCTGGTGGCCTTGCGTGGCATGCTGGGATTTGTTTAGGTGTTTTTTGATTTACGTGTCTTTTTAAATGGCCTTCAGCGAGAAGAATCAGCGTATTCAACATATTGTTTCCATTGAAGCCTGATGCGTTCAACATTATTCATGTGACCCTGACAGAAGAAAAACAGATGATGTGTGTCCAGAAGAGTTATAGACTGAGAGTAACAGAGATTCCGGCTAAATTTATGGACCTGTGAACCCCAAAACATTTAAGAAATGCCAATGGCAAGGGCAATCCTTTCTTCTCACCATAACCTTGACAATAGGCATGCAAACATGATCAATATTAACCCCTTACACCCTGAAGGCATTTTTAAGGATGTAATGCTTAATTGGCATACACAAAAGTAAGAGCTTATAGTAGAGTTAGGGTACTCAAGTCAACCATGTCCAAGTCTAAATTCATCATGGACTTGAGTATTTAGGACTCTGGATTTTTTTCCGAGACCAGCCGAGACCATGGCATTTGTGATGCAGTGACAAGGAAACAAATAAAGTAACATAGGGTGACCATACATCCTCTTTTCCCCGGATCTGTCTTTATCTCCACACTGATGTGCTCTACAGTTAGTACTGTCATACATTCTGTGCATTTGATAGTGCGCATCAGGTTTCACGTGTATATGTCCTTACATGTGATTATTCTGAGAGCATATATGACAGATGAACTAGACCATGATTGAAATTGTACAACTCAGTCCGTCACATATTTGTTGTAGGAAAAAAAACGTAATAAAAATTGGAAACATAATAACCTCGGTTTAATGACTAATGCAGCTTTCCCTTTATTTAGTGTGTTTGAGTTGAGGGGAAGCAGCCAATAACTGAAATGTCAACAGAACGCGATAAGATGTGTGTTGAAGGACAGTTTTGTGTTCATACGCCTAAAGCATGTGTGCTGTCTGTTCAGCAGGATACTAATCAAAATATATATATGAAATGTTTTATTACATTTATATTGACAAACTGTTTTTCTTAGTTGTGAAGTTTAAAATAATCGTAACATGTTTATGTTGAGTTTACGGTTACAATTTCATGAACAAATTAATCTGGACTTGACTCGGACTCGGTCTGTTATGGACTCGGTCTTAAGTCTGACTCAGCCCCTTTTGGACTCGGCTTGATTGTTTAAAGACTCGGACTTGACTCGGACTCGACTAAGGTGGACTTGAAAACACCTCTACTTATAACTTAAAAAATATGATTTTGATCATGCTCAGAGACTCTCATGATACAATGCTGCAAAAATACAAAAAGTTATTATTCATGTTTGACATTATACCTCTTAGTCAGTAAGTATGAATGCTCATTAAATGAACTTTGGTGTTATTCTCCAACATGTCTACAGTATATGTACTATGCAATACAAAAATATAGCATGAACCATGGTACCCAAATGAGGACTTTTTTTTAATCAAAGTGTCCAAAAACATCTCCAAGCAGGTTTTATTGAACACTAAAACCGAACAACTGAAAATAATTCATAAATATATACAGCGACAGTCCATAATCATAAAATTGGCTTCCTTTTTCATCACATCAGAAAATGTGCGTTGAGCGTCCTCTTGTGCAACTTGTCCTTTGTTTGTGCAATCTGGGCATGTTTACATCACGTGGGACACATGGATGTCCAAATATTGAACTGAACTCTCTATGATCTGACACATCTATGAGGATCAAATTTCAGTGTATGGATCCCAGAACAACCGTTGCCATAGAGACGCCATTAGCAATAGCCACCATAGCTGTTCTCTTTGACTAATCTTTGAATAATTCAGAATCTACATATTGTATTACGCCGAGTGTGTTCTTGTTTTACTCAGAGCCGTCTACTGTAAGTTATGATTATTTTCCATGTAGTTATAAACCAAAATGTGATGATAATTCTGTTTTCTCTGTTTATCATATATGTGCATTTCACACACACATACTCACTGTAGTTTAATCTCTGAGTGAAATATATTTGCTCGTTATATTCTACTAATCAATACCTTTCAAAACATATATGACACATGGCTGATTGATCTAATTACTGGTTCTAAATATGATTGTTGTGGTTCTGATTTATCAGCAAATATAAAAGCAGTGTTTGAGAATTATTCATTGTAAAGAGTCTAAGCTTTAAAACGACACACATTTTGTGCCGATTAATACCATAATATATATATATTTCGTGATAAGCGTCCCCTCTTGGCTTGAGTGTAAGAGGTTAAACTGTTTGCCTTTCTTTTATTGAACACAAAAGGAGATATTTGAAGTCATTTATGATATGAGGTTGAGCACAAGAGTTGAACTTTAAATGCAAACCACTTCAAGACTCTTGCTTTCTTTCCTCTGTAGTATCCTGCAGCCCTCATGAATCTCGGAGCCATTCTCCATCTGAACGGGAAGCTCCAGGAGGCCGAGGCCAATTACCTGAGAGCCTTGCAGCTGAAGCCGGACGACACCATCACCCAGTCCAACCTGAGGAAGCTGTGGAACATCATGGAGAAACAGGGCTTGAGGACTCATGGACACCTTTGACTAATGAGAGAAATGCTCTCTCTGCTCACTACTGAGGTCACCTACAGCCTACGGCAGACGGAGGAAGTCTTCCTTACAGAACCTCTTTCTGGAAGACTATAAATCTGTAGAGCTCCACAGACCTGTCAAGAACGTCTCGAGCATTTGCTCTTCAGAGAGCCTTGAGTCCTGCACTTGAAGTAGCCCATAGATATATACTTGAAGTCTCATGTTGATTAGGTTTATAGTTGGTTAAAGAGCAATATTTGCTCTGAGGCTGAATAACATTGAATGAATGAGCATGTGAAGAACAGGTCGTTCATTCCTATAACTGGAATCATCATATTTATTGAGTACATCACAGCTTACGGCCCATTTGTGTTCATGCACAACGCTGTTGGATGATTTTATCTAAAGTGATCGACAAAATAATATTGAAGGCCACGAAACACGTCCTAAATCGTTCTCAGCCACAGTAACCACGAAAACGCTCCATTGTGTCAAATGAGTGTTATTGTATCAACACTGTACATACTCGATCATATTAAACGCCTTTGTGTTGAACACGGACACGCAACATAACTACTGGGATCATGGGATCCATCTTGCCAAAAACGACATGAATCCGGAAAGAAACATCGGAGAAGCTGTCTTTGCCTTACTTGTCCAAACTTGAAATCCGCTTGTCTCGTGTTCCTCGTCGCTTGACTAACAGCTGACGGATCATAAACGCTTCTTTGACATTCAGCTGGTTTGGGCAGATGTCAACGGGTTCTTATGGTCTCGTCCGGTCGAGTGTAGAAGCTTTGATAACACCTAACCAAATACAAACGCTCACTCTTGTACTCATCCTGCAGAACACAGCCGAAGGTTAAAGGGATCGTTTGTGTGTAATATTACTTTCATATGACTTCTATGTTTGAGTGTTTAAATTGAACCTAATATATATGACGGATGTGTCTGAAGCGCTTCTGTTGTGATCACACACGCTGGTTTTGTTCTGGAGGTTTTCTGGTGAAATGGACCGACTGGTTTTAAAGGTGTTAAATTATTCCCGTTGTGTTTGTTTGGGACAGAACGCAGCTGGAACTGTGATATATTGACAAGCGTATAGAACATTTCTGAATTGAGATTGTTAAAACATATTTTTTCTTTAGTTTTCTTCACAGGTGTGTAACAGGAGCGTTGTGTTGTACAGGGGATGTTCAACAGTGTCTCACAAAACTGCTCTGTGTCTCTTCATGTTTAACTTTCTTGTGTCTTCTCTCTTCCCAAAGAAACACAAACAATATATTCAATATTACAAACATCATATTTAATATAGTGAATCTCCTGGAGAGATGTCCGGGTCATATTTCACCCTAAAATCACAAGAAAAGTTCAATATTTTACTACAAATAAAATGAAGCCTATTTTAGGACTATTAGAATATGATTATCATGACGGTGTTTTTGTCTGGATGTTAAAATCTGCAAAGATGAAACTTTACAGTTTATATGAATATTGTGACGAGGAGGAGGCGGGGCTGTGAGGATCCAGTTCAAAAGACACGCACACGCATTGCATGTGTGTCTGTGTTTGTTTATGTTTATTAAACTTTCGTTGACTGTTTTGCCGGTTCCTGCCTCCTCCTTCATCCTTTATCCATTACATTGATGCCGAAACCCAGAAATGAAACTGTGTGCGTCTCTTTCAAACTGGCAGCCTGACAGCCCTGCCCTCCTCCTCATCACAATATATATCTGTCTGTCTGTCTGTCTGTGTGTGTGTGTGTGTGTGTGTGTGTGTGTGTGTGTGTGTGTGTGTGTGTGTGTGTGAGCGGTGTG
>NC_068296.1:212927-230427 GCF_025860055.1 Xyrauchen texanus | reverse complement strand
TTTTGTGCAAATTGTTCGTACAGCCTAGGAGGAGTTCAAAAAAGTCGGGATTCATAATGGTGGACAGGAGGTATGGCTGACGGACAGATTTGCTCATCGTACTCGCGCGTGACTCAAGGAATCTAGAGAGTCACAGAACGATAGGTCAAATTCATCAACTTTATAAGCATTTTTAAACATTTTGTTATCATTTTTTACAAGGTGGCACTGGTGCCGAACATTATAGGTACTCTCAGGGCACAGTGCTGATGATGCAAGCCAAGTTTCACAACCGCACGCCAATGCGTTTGTAAAATACAGCATTTTATGACCAAATTAAAAATGGCCGATGCCCTAAATGGCTGACATAGAAAAATTGGGTATCATTCGACGCATTGTGCCCCCAAGGAATCTAAAGAGACCAACCTCGTGATTTTAGGCTAAACTACTCAAATGACACTTTTTCATATTTCCTGACCACTAGGGGGTGCTGTCCCGAAACTGTGCAGGTACTCTCAAGTCATTATGTCTGTGACATATACCAAGATTGGTGTCAATACGCCCTCAAGTCCATTTTGGCATGCTCGCCATTAAACTCGTCATAACTATCATAAAGTTTTTAATAACTTTCTATTCCCAGTGTCGGTCTTCTTCGTTTCGGAAAATTGAAAATGGAGGAAAATCTAGTCTGATGTAAAATAATTGAATGATTATAAATAGATATTTTGAACCTAGAATCCAATCATTTTCATTATAGGTTCAAAAGTTATAAGCATAAACGTAAGTGTTAATTTAAAGATTTGGTGGTGCTGGAGAGCGTTGGAGATAGAGACCCCAAATTTGGGTCAGTTACAGCTCAGAATGTCCTCTATCAGTGTGCCAAATATCATAACTTTCTTCAGTACGGTTTATGGGCTGCCCAAGACTTCAATGGCAGATTGTTAGACACAATGAAGCTGCAATTAATGCAAAGTATTAGTGAGACGTCTGAGACGACACATGAATATAAATGTGTCCGTTTTCATCTAACTTTAAGCGTGAGTGATCGACCTGATGGTCATCACAGATCAAGTTCAGCGATCTCAATATTGTGATAAATCTCACAGAATATTACATACCGACATCACACGCGATATGATTTCCTGCCTCTTGATCAATAAGTGCACATTTGATCTGTTTGATTAGACATGAGCTCACAGATGCAGCACGGCCGGCGCTGGAGGACATCAGAACATCTGCGTCTGGTTTTCATGAGGCTCTTCATCATTACAGTGTTGCCGTGTTCTTTGAGTGGGCTCTGTGGTAAAGGACAGGAGCTTACCGTTCCTTTATGAGTGCCTTTTTCTTATTATGTTGAGATACAGAAGATCTGCCCGCTGTTATCATGCAGATATTATTATAAAATTGCAGATGATCTGTTGTTTGATCTCACTGGTTGAATCCAGAATCCTCTGTGCGTGTTTTGGGGCAGTTCTGTGCGTGATGCATGAAGTCTTCTTCCTCTCTGTTATTACAAGACACATGGAGGATTAGTGAGGGATTGTTCAACAACGGACCGGCGGCGCTCTCAGGTTATACAGTCGCCATCTTTCAGAAACTTTTCCAAAACGTGGAGGAAATGAGATTTTGTGTATCAGTTGGTGATCACATGCATGTGGTACATGAATATATTGCTTGTATTTTGAGTTGATAAGTGTCTCTTCAACTCAAAATACAAGAAAATGGAAAACTGTTTTTCACATGTCCTTACAATTAATCATATGTTACATAAATATTTATGGGTCATTAACAAATACATTTTTTATCAAATATTTTTCAAATCTAGTTTAAAACACCATCACGTGTCAAGATCATAGAAATGTAATTTTGGTTTCACAAATAAAAATTTAATATTTACTTTTTTTTTTAATTGTCATTTGGTGTAACCATCAAGTAAAAGGTATTTAAGAAACTGTCTGTACACAATCATTCATTAAAACGTCTTTCAAATATATTCCTGTAAGTGAGCATATACAGGTGAAACTCGAAAAATTAGAATATCGTGCAAAAGTTCATTAATTTCAGTAATTCAACTTAAAAGGTGAAACTAATATATTATATAGACTCATTACAAGCAAAGTAAGATATTTCAAGCCTTTATTTGATATAATTTTGATGATTATGGCTTACAGCTTATGAAAACCCCAAATTCAGAATCTCAGAAAATTAGAATATTACATGAAATCAATAAAAAAAGGATTTTAAATACAGAAATGTCGGCCCTCTGAAAAGTATAATCATGCATATGTACTCAGTACTTGGTTTGGGCCCCTTTTACATTAATTACTGCCTCAATGCAGCGTGGCATGGATGCTATCAGCCTGTGGCACTGCTGAGGTGTTATGGAAGACCAAGATGCTTCAATAGCGGCCTTCAGCTCTTCTGCATTGTTTGGTCTCATGTCTCTCATCTTTCTCTTGGCAATGCCCCATAGATTCTCTATGGGGTTCAGGTCAGGCGAGTTTGCTGGCCAATCAAGCACAGTAATACCATGGTCATTGAACCAGGTTTTGGTACCTTTGGCAGTGTGGGCAGGTGCCAAGTCCTGCTGGAAAATGAAGTCAGCATCTCCATAAAGCTTGTCTGCTGAAGGAAGCATGAAGTGCTCTAAAATGTCCGGTAGACGGCTGCGTTGACTCTGGACTTAATAAAGCACAGTGGACCAACACCAGCCGATGACATGGCTCCCCAAACCAACACAGACTGTGGAAACTTCACACTGGACTTCAAGCATCTTGGATTGTGTGCCTCTCCATTCTTCCTCCAGACTCTGGGACCTTGGTTTCCAAATGAGATGCAAAATTTGCTCTCATCAGAAAAGAGGACTTTGGACCACTGAGCAACAGACCAGTTCTTTTTTTCTTTAGCCCAGGTAAGACGTTTGACATTTGAAGCCCATGTCCAGGACCCGTCTGTGTGTGGTGGCTCTTGATGCAGTAACTCCAGCCTCAGTCCACTCCTTGTGAAGCTCCCCACACATTTGAATGGCCTTTTCCTGACAATCCTCTCCAGGCTACGGTCATCCCTGCTGCTTGTGCACCTTTTTCTTCCACACTTTTCCCTTCCACTTAACTTTCTATTAATGTGCTTTGATACAGCACTTTGAGAACATCCAACTTCTTTTGCAATTACCTTTTGAGGCTTTCCCTCCTTGTGGAGGGTGTCAATGATGGTTTTCTGCACAACTGTCAGGTCAGCAGTCTTCCCCATGATTGTGAATTCAACTGAACCAGACTGAGAGACCATTTAAAGGCTCAGGAACCCTTTGCAGGTGTTTAGCTGATTAGAGTGTGACACTTTGAGCTACAATACTGAACCTTTTCACAATATTCTAATTTTCTGAGATTCTGAATTTGGGGTTTTCATAAGCTGTAAGCCATAATCATCAAAATTATATCAAATAAAGGCTTGAAATATCTTACTTTGCTTGTAATGAGTCTATATAATATATTAGTTTCACCTTTTAAGTTGAATTACTGAAATTAATGAACTTTTGCACGATATTCTAATTTTTCCAGTTTCACCTGTATATATATATGTATACACAGTTGAAGTCAGAAGTTTACATGCACTTGGTTGAAGTAATTAAATCAAATTTTTTAATCACTCCACATATTTCACATTATCAAAGTAGAGTTTTGGCAAGTCATTGAGGACATCTACTTTGTGCATGACACATTTTCCAACAATGGTTTACAGACCGATTGTGTCACTGTTAATTGACTACATTATAATTCCAGTGGGTCAGAAGTTTAAGCAGCTTGGAAAATTCCAGAAAATTATGTCAAACCTTTAGACAATTATCCAGTTAGCTTCTGATAGGAGGTGTACTGAATTGGAGGTGTACCTGTGGATGTATTTTAAGGCCTTCAAACTCAATGTCTCTTTGCTTGACATCATGGGAAAATCAAAAGAACTCTCTGACTGCCTTTAGTGATGGAGCCGCTGCCTTTAGTGATGGAGCCGCTGCCTTGAGTGATGGAGCCGCTGCCTGGAGTGATGGAGCCGCTGTCTGGGGTGGAGGAGTGATTGAGGACCACATGACGGCGCATCAGCTGCCATATCACCCTGCAGCTATTACCTGGTTGCCCACTAAAGCTAAGCAGGATTGAGCCTGGCCAGTACCTGGATGGGAGACCTCCTGGGGAAAACCAAGGTTGCTGCTGGAAGTGGTATTAGGGAGGCCAGCAGGGAGTGCTCACCCTACAGTCTGTGTGGGTCCTGATGCCCCAGTATAGTGACATGGACACTATACTGTAAAAAAAAGCACTGTCTTTTGGATGGGATGTTAAACCGAGGTCCTGACTCTCTGTGGTCATTAAAAATCCCTAGGGCACTTCTCGTAAAGAGTAGGGGTTTAACCCTGGTGTCCTAGCCAAATTCCCCCATTGGCCCCTATCTATCATGACCTCCTAATAATCTCCATCCCTGAATTGGCTACATAACTCTACCATCTCCTCTCTGCCAATAGATAGTGTGTGGTGGGCGTTCTGGCGCACTATGGCTGCCGTCGCATCATCCAGGTGGATGCTGCACACTGGTGGTGGTTGAGGAGATTCCCCCTATACTATGTAAAGCGCTTTGAGTTTGAGAAAAGCGCTATATAAATGTAAGTTGTTGTTGTTGTTGTTATCAGAGAACCAGTGAGTGAGTTTATTTTTCTATAAACTCAGCAGTGGTGGCTCACGTGGCTCACGTGGCTCACGGGGGCAGTGGTGGCTCAGTGGTTGAGGCTCAGGGTTACTGACCAGAAGGTCGGGGTTTCAAGGCCCAGTACCACCAAGATGCCACTGTTGGGCCCTTGAGCAAGGCACTTAACTCCAGGTTGCTCCGGGGGGATTGTCCCTGTAATAAGTGCACTGTATAATACATTGGTACTCAGAAGGTTGCTGGTTTGATCCCCACAGTCACCACCATTGTGTCCTTGAGTAAGACACTTAACTCCAGGTTGCTCCGGGGGGATTGTCCCTGTAATAAGTGCACTGTATAATACATTGGTACTCAGAAGGTTGCTGGTTTGATCCCCACAGTCACCACCATTGTGTCCTTGAGTAAGACACTTAACTCCAGGTTGCTCCGGGGGGATTGTCCCTGTAATAAGTGCAATGTAAGTCGCTTTGGATAAAAGTGTCTGCCAAATGCATAAATGTAAATGTATCCCTCCTCTCTCTCTCTCTCTCTCTCTCTCTTGCTGTCGCTCCGGGTTGACTTTGCCCGTGCGCGTTTTTTTTGTACATCCGGTTTTGGAGCAGGCGGCCAGGCTCCTCTGTCCCCCGACAGATGGCTGCAGCTGCTCCGTTGGGGTGGATGGTAGTGACGAGAACTCCACTACGGTGCATCCCTCCTCCTTCCCGGGTTTCGGCACCAGTGTAAAGGGATTAATGGAAAGGAGTAGGTGAGAACAGGCTTGCTGATATAAATAATAGTTTAATATAAAACTGAACCAAAGACACACACACACACACACACATACAGGTGTCTGTAAATCTCTCTCTCTGTCGCACTGCCGTCTTCGGTCGGTCTTTATCCCTCTCTGAGGCTTGATTAGCCTGATTAGGGGCCGGGGGTGCAGAATCATGACCTGGTCCTGCCCTCCACCCTGCCACATTATCATATATGTAAGTTGAGGGACGGACCCGAGCGATATATCTAGAGAAAGAATATTATAAAGATTTGATTGCATACTCTTTTGACTTAGACTAGTAAGAAATTTAGATGAGTGATAAGTTAGTGACTGACGGCCCCAGATGATGTGCATCCTGCTTCTCTCATTAATGGGCCGCAGTAATGTTCTTATCCACACCAGACTCCTCATCATTTACTGGAAATAAATAGTTCAGGGGAATCTTTAATAATCAGATTTAACCATTTAAAACATCAAGAGCTCAAAGATGAATGTTAAGACTAAAGATCTGACTGTATAGTAAGACATAATGTTATATGTTCAAAAATGGCAAACTTCTCTTAAATATCCAGAATATTATATACCATATATAAAGTCTTTTCCATTTGATATTGGAATTGAATCCAATGACACAACTGACAAATTCATGTGAGTAATTTATATTGAAGACGTATGTAAAGTCTCACTCTTTGTACAGATGTTCGGTGTGTTTGAGGTCATTCTGTGATGAGAGGGGGAGAATAGAGCAGATGTGAATGTGCAATCCTCGCTCAGTGTGTCGTCGTGTCTCAGGTACAGATTCTTACTTTGTGAGCGAGTTCATGTGTTGAAATGTTTTCGGAAAGCGGTCCAGACACACTGACAGCTGGACCTCAGTGGAAACACCCTGTCACAATGAAATGTATTTCATCAGGTCCATCAGTCATAATTAGATAATGCTCCAGGAGAACAGACGGAAAACTAGAACTGGCTTGTTTGTGTGTGAATTGTGTTTGACACAGATAATTGTTTTTTCAAGCATGTCCACTTATTTCCTATTTTACATGTACAGCACATAAAGTGACACGCTCTAATGACCGAATTTTCATCACCTTGACACTGTGATGTGCGTATAAAGTCATTTCGCTTCAGCAAAATTTATGATGCAATATTTGAGCAAGCGACGGTACAGTAATGTTAATGTAATTCAACTGTATGTCATGCCAGCTGTTCTCATTAAGCACAGATTGGCAGCACTGGCATGACATGCCCTTTTTATTATTTTAATGTGGGTTTAGTTGCACAAAAAAGGTCATATATTTGCAAAACTGATCGTTTCCCATCCTCATTCTGAGCCTCTGTCAGAAACACTCAGTTTTGGTGCTGCTGCTCCTTTAAGACTTGACAAGACACGCCCACTGTTCTGATTGGCCATCAGCTCTTGACGGACCTGCTCACCACTGCTGGGCGGGGCTACAGAAGTGATAAAGGGTAAAGTAGGCGTTGACATTTACATTTATGCATTTGGCAGATGCTTTTATCCAAAGTGACTTACAGTGCACTTATTACAGGGACAATCCCCCCGGAACAACCTGGAGTTAAGTGTCTTACTCAAGGATACAATGGTGGTGACTGTGGGGATCTAACCAGCAACCTTCTGATTACCAGTTATGTGCTTTAGCCCACTACGCCACCACCACTCCTGTCGTTGATGAGTTGTTTTTGCAGATTGGTTTCAACAAATGCTCTTTTTGCAGTGAGGGGGAAGTTTTGAGTTCTGAAACTTACAGTATATTTTTATAGTACAATGACCTCTTATATGTCAAAAGATCAAGGAAATATAGATTCCTCATGTCATTAACCCTTTATAGGAATAGCACAACCAAAAATGAACTCTCCCATCGTTTACTCACCGTATGCCGTTTAAATTCATATTACTTTCATTCTTCAGCGGAACACAAAGATATTCTGAAAGATGATGTTTTTGTCCACATAATGCAGACATTTAAGCTCCAAAAAGGACCTAAAGGCATCATTAATGTAATTCATATGACTCCAGTGGTTTGATCTATGTGTTCTGAAGACATACGATCACTTTGGGTAATAAAAGTGTGGTTGTATCACACATGCGTAAACAAGCGTTTACCAATTCAGTTGAAATTGAGTATTATCACTTATCTTAACCAACTGCAGAAATTGGTGCAACCTATTTCACTATTCTCTCTCAATAACATTTTATTGTGTCACATCTCATGTTATTGCTTCTATAAGAAGAATCAGTTTTGTTGTTGTGTTCCTCATTTGTAAGTTACTTGAGATATAATCATGTGTATAATGCACAAGACACTGAGCTATGACATGGGCCGACAGTGACCCGGACGTGTACAGTAACTTCTCTAACAAAGGTGACTCATAAAAGATTTGTTTAGGGGTGTCTTGGCCATCTGAACATTTGTGTAGCACACTATTAAGAAACTGACTCCTCAAGGAAATTCTATATATCACATGCTTATTCTACTGACTGGCAGTCTGCCTGTGTGCTTTACAACGTTTAATCTCAGTAGGTGTGTCAGCGATATAAACCAGAACACTGTCATCATAAAATGCCACTTTCCTTCAGATTACAGAGGACAGGCGTCCTGTGAAGGTATAATCAGATGGCATTGAGGGCAAGGACACACCTGAGGGAAAGATAACTCTGTAAAGCTCAATTCCTGTTTGTAGTCTCACTCTCTGATCGCTCTTGTCTCTCAGATGTTTGCATCTGTTCAGATCAGTACTCGTGCGGGCAGGTCATGCATAAATCAGGTTTAATTAATCACAGATGCACGGATGGATGTGGTGAACCAGCAGCAACTCTGACAGGTGCAGATCAATTGAAAGACAGATTGAACAGAGATGGATTTTTCCCTGGACACATGCTGCTTTTTAACCTTTCAATCCAAACTCAGTGCACAATATAATGAGCTTTTCAACAGCATGTATCGACAGTAAAGCAGAACCACCTGAACATTTCTTCAATGGTCGCTGTGGCTTCAACTCTTCCAGCTCAGTGATATAATATTTTGTAGTTATATTGATCATTTCTATATGACTGTTCCTGAGCTCAGCTGGTGGAGTATTGTGCATGGGATCAAGACACAGGAAACACATGATAAAGAGGACAATAGATCCCTATATAAAGAAATAATAGTCTATTGTCATGACCTCGGTCTGACAGCCCACTCTTCTTGGTAATGTGTTGCTCTGTTTTGTGTTTGAGCTCATCGCTCTGTTGTGTTTTTTGTCTGCCGTGTGCTCTTTTGGCCCTGCCCGCTTGTTTCCTCTTGCCACGCTTCCTCGTTTAGTCCTCATGATATTGATTGTCTGCACCTGTCCTTCATGTGTCTTCTTCTATATACTGCACCTGTCCCTCATGTGTCTTCCTCTATATACTGCACCTGTCCTTCATGTGTCTTCTTCTATATACTGCACCTGTCCCTCATGTGTCTTCCTCTATATACTGCACCTGTCCCTCATTTGTCTTCCTCTATATACTGCACCTGTCCCTCATGTGTCTTCCTCTATATGCTGCACCTGTCCCTCATGTGTCTTCCTCTATATACTGCACCTGTCCCTCATGTGTCTTCCTCTATATACTGCACCTGTCCCTCATGTGTCTTCCTCTTTATACTGCACCTGTCCCTCATTTGTTTTCCTCTATATACTGTACCTGTCCCTCATGTGTCTTCCTCTATATACTGCACCTGTCCCTCATGTGTCTTCCTCTATATACTGCACCTGTCCCTCATGTGTCTTCCTCTATATACTGCACCTGTTCCTCATGTGTCTTCCTCTATATACTGCACCTGTCCCTCATGTGTCTTCCTCTATATACTGCACCTGTTCCTCATGTGTCTTCATTTACATACTGCACCTGTCCCTCATGTGTCTTCCTCTATATGCTGCACCTGTCCCTCATGTGTCTTCCTCTATATACTGCACCTGTCCCTCATGTGTCTTCCTCTATATGCTGCACCTGTCCCTCATGTGTCTTCCTCTATATGCTGCACCTGTCCCTCATGTGTCTTCCTCTATGTACTGCACCTGTCCCTCATGTGTCTTCCTCTATATGCTGCACCTGTCCCTCATGTGTCTTCCTCTATATACTGCACCTGTCCCTCATGTGTCTTCCTCTATATACTGCACCTGTCCCTCATGTGTCTTCCTCTATATGCTGCACCTGTCCCTCATGTGTCTTCCTCTATGTACTGCACCTGTCCCTCATGTGTCTTCCTCTATATGCTGCACCTGTCCCTCATGTGTCTTCCTCTATATGCTGCACCTGTCCCTCATGTGTCTTCCTCTATATACTGCACCTGTCCCTCATGTGTCTTCCTCTATATACTGCACCTGTCCCTCATTTGTCTTCCTCTTTATACTGCACCTATCCGTCATGTGTCTTCCTCTATATACTGCACCTGTCCCTCATGTGTCTTCCTCTATATACTGCACCTGTCCCTAATGTGTCTTCCTCTATATACTGCACCTGTCCCTCATGTGTCTTCCTCTTTATACTGCACCTATCCGTCATGTGTCTTCCTCTATATACTGCACCTGTCCCTCATGTGTCTTCCTCTTTATACTGCACCTATCCGTCATGTGTCTTCCTCTATATACTGCACCTGTCCCTCATGTGTCTTCCTCTTTATACTGCACCTATCCGTCATGTGTCTTCCTCTATATACTGCACCTGTCCCTCATGTGTCTTCCTCTATATACTGCACCTGTCCCTCATGTGTCTTCCTCTATATACTGCACCTGTCTCTCATGTGTCTTCATTTACATACCGCACCTGTCCCTCATGTGTCTTCCTCTATATGCTGCACCTGTCCCTCATGTGTCTTCATTTACATACCGCACCTGTTCCTCATGTGTCTTCATTTACATACCGCACCTGTTCCTCATGTGTCTTCCTCTATATACTGCACCTGTCCCTCATGTGTCTTCCTCTATATACTGCACCTGTCCCTCATGTGTCTTCCTCTATATACTGCACCTGTCCATAATTTGTCTTCCTCTATATACTGCACCTGTCCCTCATGTGTCTTCCTCTATATACTGCACCTGTCCCTCATGTGTCTTCCTCTATATACTGCGCCTGTCCCTCGTGTGTCTTCCTCTATATATTGCACCTGTCCATCATTTGTCTTCCTCTATATACTGCACCTGTCCCTCATGTGTCTTCCTCTATATACTGCACCTGTCCCTCATGTGTCTTCCTCTATATACTGCACCTGTCCATAATTTGTCTTCCTCTATATACTGCACCTGTCCCTCATGTGTCTTCCTCTATATACTGCACCTGTCCCTCATGTGTCTTCCTCTATATACTGCGCCTGTCCCTCGTGTGTCTTCCTCTATATATTGCACCTGTCCATCATTTGTCTTCCTCTATATACTGCACCTGTCCCTCATGTGTCTTCATTTATATACTGCACCTGTCCCTCATGTGTCTTCCTCTATATACTGCACCTGTCCCTCATGTGTCTTCCTCTATATACTGCACCTGTTCTTCATGTGTCTTCCTCTATATACTGCACCTGTCCATCATGTGTCTTCCTCTATATACTGCACCTGTCCATCATGTGTCTTCCTCTATATACTGCACCTGTCCCTCTTGTGTCTTCCTCTATATACCACACCTGTCCCTCATGTGTCTTCCTCTTCTATTCTTTGCCTTCTTCCCTCTTGTGTTTGTCGAATTGTTTTATTATTAAGTTTGTTTGTTTCTGCTCCTGGTCAGTCCCAGTTATTTGTCTTTATTCTAGTTTATGTTTTTGTTTGTTTTCTCTCCCTGTGAGAGTTTTGTGTTGCCTGTTTTGTTGTTTTAATAAATATATTTACTTTCACTCATTCCTGCTGGCATACTGTGACCGTCTATACTGATCTTTCTTTTTGAGTCTATCTGCCGACTGGTTTGGGGAAAATGCATACAAATGAGTCAACGCAGTAGTAATTAGCACTCAATGAGATGTTATATCTCAGGATTTGACTCCAAATGTTACATTTGAAAACACCGGGAAATCCCACTGCTAATATTAGAGTCATTTAACACGAGCATGACAGTATTGTCACGGTAATTCACAGAATACGACACAATGCCGCTCGTGCACCTAAAACATTGATGCATCTGTGTGTCTCGCAGCAGCTGTCACCGAAGATTAAACATATTTGGCCAAAGTAAATATCACAGAGCTCTTTACAACAGTACATGATTTGGTTTTCCAGCATCTTCCGCACATTTGAATTCTTCCCAACAGTGGCTACATGATGTTGACATCCAGCTTTTCACACTTAGGAGAACTGAGGGACTCATACACAACTAATTTATGATTTATATTCTACAATTCTATTTCATATTTTCATGCAAGTATATCTGAATGAAGAGCAGGTTGGCAATACTGTACTGTGTATAAAATGTTAATAATAATTCACTGGAAAATCATATTTTAGTCTTTGTTACTGTGTATGATATGCTTCATGATACTGTTAAAAGATGGAAATATAATCCTTACAAATGTGTTTTACTGTGGTGGAAGCTTGAATAAGGAATAATCACTGTTTATATGATCACGCTGCAGAATATTATTAGCTGATTTGAGAGTATATAACAGCTGAATGATTTAAGCTTCAGACTCTTTATACGGCCATTTAAAACATTAGTGAATATATAATACATGAGTTAATGGCACAATTTACCCTAAACTGATGGTGGAGGGAAGACTCGTTTGTCTTGTGCTGTGATATTTAGCATCTCATGACCAGAATAAATGAATTGTAGACAGAAACACAATTAGACACCAATTGTGAAATGATGGATTGTTATAACATCTTTTGTAGGCTATGAGTTTTATCTTGGACTTGTTTCAGTTACAGATTTTACAGATTCATATTACAGTTTTGTTAATGAAATACGAGCGCTAGACTTTCCACACTTAGCAATTAGCTTCTTGTTGTATGTCACCAAGTGAACTTGCTTAAGATCATTTTTTTCTTCCTCCTAAATATTGTTGATTTTCATGCTCCATTTCAGGAACTCTTCTCAGAGGAATATTGGCATCATCAACCGCTTTGTTGAATCATTTCATTCTCAGCCATCTGTTAAGATTAATAATGGATTCCTTTGCCAAGATGTGTAATAATCTGCCTTATTTCCTCAATTTTACACAAGAAATCTGCTTGTGCTACTTTGTGACACTATTCGAAATCTCTGGGCTGAATGGACTAAAGTCAGGTCCTTTGTATTAGTATTGCACTTTTCCCAATTCACAACGTTTCAAAGCAGCTTTACAGCAAATTCTGCTGTAATATCTTAAAGACTAAACAGTTGTGCCACTTTGGTGTGCTGTATCTCAGCACAAGAACCTGTGTCTTATTTTCTATTGATCATTGCAGAACTAATTCATCTAATAATGGGGAAGAGTGTTATAATCAGGCTAAGGTCGAGATGTGCACAATCGAGTGCATTTATAGCATGTTGCAATGTCTGTACTGTGAGAAACCTGAGACCGCACTACAGGGAGACGGGATGGCCTGGTGATTGTCCTCGCAGTGGCAGACCACGTGTAACAACACCTGCACAGGATCGGTACATCCGAATGTCACACCTGCGGTACAGGTACAGGATGGCAACAACAAATGCCCAAGTTACACCAGGAACACACAATCCCTCCATCAGTGTCAGACTGTCCGCAATAGACTGAGAGAGGCTGGACAGAGGGCTTGTAGGCCTGTTGTAAGGCAGGTCCTTACCAGACATCACCGGCAACAACCACTCGGGACATCGTTGCAGTTACAGTCAGTGAGCTGTCAGTGCTACCTTATCTTGCTGTTTACATTCAATATAAACTCAATATTCTTAATAACTACATAACATGATACCTCAGCTTGAGCGTCCCTCTTGCTTGTGAAATGGGCAAGGTGTGTGATGATGTAGCCAGGGCCACATACTAAGGGAAGGTTTTTGGACAACACTATGTAATTGGCCCAATGGAGGGAAGGAAGATAAATTTTGGTCTTACGGCTCGTGAACCGAGGCTATTGGCCCCGGCTGGTCAGTTAATAGCCCTTGCTCGCACTGGCTCGAAAGTGGAAAAGCAGCTTTTGTAACTGCCTTGGTTCCTATCACAGGGCATGTTTGCACCATTACCTCATTTGCACAATTTAGTGAATCAGGTGAAAATAAAATGCAAACAACAAGTGTAGCAAGTGTAATTCATTCTTAGTGAATTTTCCCTCTCTTAGTCTTACTTTTCTTGCCTATTCACCTTCCAACACATGTTTCTATAGATTGATGGAACATGTCAACATTGAGCTCTATGCTTCAGAGATCTTCTTTCTGACAGAACAAACATCTCTTTGTGGAGCTTTTGGAGCCAAATGTGGTGTCTGAAGAGAAGCCAACACACCTTACACTGGCCTTCAGTGTGGATTTAACTTCCTGCTGACTGTGTACACAACGACAGGTAAGCCCCATTACAGAACACACAGGGCTGGGAGGATTACTTTTGAAATGTCTGCAGATTACAGATTACATCCTGTAAGTAATGTAATCTAAATACTTTGGATTACTTCTTCAGCACTGGTAGATTTCTTCACTTGTTTTGACTGTAAAACTCAAAATACACACGTTAAAAATACATTCTGTGAAAACTGAAATATCTTATAAAGTGTTGCTTCTAAAACACGGTCAATCAAACTGATCTTGTTTTAAGGATTTTTAGATATTTTTATAGTAAAACAATACAAAAATTATTAACACGAATATGCCCTAATGTCAAAGATCTTACTGGAAAAAAGAAATCATGATCTAATGTGAATTTTCTTGATATTAAATATGATGGTGTCTGGTCACATGTGCATGTAAAATGGCTAGAAATAGCATTTTAGCTTAGCATAAAGCTAACAATTTACACAAGGATTATTTATATTTCTTCTGCTCCAAACGTACTTCAAACGTACTCGTATGAATGTAACACATCATCAGAAAGTGTTTCACCGCTGATCAAATGCACTTTTGATCATTTATATGTATGAATGTTTTCCATCTGAAAGGACGAAATATTAAATGAAACAGATGACAATAAAATGCTCTTCAGTATTCAAAATACTTTATGAATGTAACTGTATTCTAAGTACCAATTATTTAAAATGTAACTTTAGTGGAATACCGTTACTTTGTATTTTAAATATGTAATCCTGTTACATGTACTCAGTTACTTCCCAACCCTGAGAACAGAGTATATCACTGATGTTGCCTGTACTGCTGCTCTGAATATCATTTTGCTGACTTTGAACCACAAAGTGCTGCTGGTACCTTGAGCGGGTCGAGAAAGGCCCTGTGGCCCGTTATTTATTCACTGAGCTCCAGTCGCTGCTGATTGGATCCCTCAGGGAGCCATTAGAGCAGACGATCTGTCCCAACAAGCCACCGGAATCATCCATCATGAAGAGCTGGAGCACTGGCAGGCGGTGAGCACCCTCGCAGGTCCCTGAAATCTGCAGCGCTGCTGCGACATCTCGGCAGGGAATGCAAAATGTTGCTAATAGATCTGGATGCTTGTAGAGGGAAAACTCCAGTATTGGGAATGGGACACTGGTGGGTGGATGAATGGAGGAGGAGAGGATTGTCTTACCTGCTTTTAACTCGACTGGCTTCACTAAACAGACTCGCAGGTCCTCTGCAGTAGCTGACCTCTGTAGATCACAAGCGTGTTATTCAATACTGTGTTTGGGTGAGAGACCCTTCAGAGAGGTCAGCGCCTGTGTGTTTCCTGAGGGAAGGTGCTTATACTTGAGATTTGGAGTAGTACCACACAGTTGGAGAGGGTTAGTTGTTAACAGGGGCAGATTGGAAGAACAAATTTTACTGGCAATTTCAAGATTCATGCAGTATTATCTCTAATCTTTTAGTTTATTAATATAGTTTATTAATATAGCACAATTCATACACAATGGCAATTTGAAATGATTTACATAAAAAGATAAAGAAAATAAGATCAAATAAATTTGCGATGTGATTTTAAATCAGTAGCTACATGATTAAATCAGACACACATCTTATTCCCCGGCGGGCACGCCAGAAAGTCGTCAATAGTTAATAATTCATCAAGTCATTAATAGAAATGATAACACATGGTTCGTTAAATATTTATCAATAAGCAATGTAGAGGCTGATTATATCTTTAACCTACTGACACCCGCGCATGAACACTGTGTGCACTTTATTAGCAATATCATTTCTTAAAAAAGTAATCTCCTCATATGTGGACAGCAGGACTAAATTGTGTGTTTTAAATAATATCAAGCTATAGAAAGTCAGATTGTTTATTATTTGTCCATTTGATTATTCATGTTTTGAGACGTCACATCATAAATGATCATAATTAATTCAGATTGACAGTAATGTCCAGCATCATCCAATCACAGTCAACCATGTTCAAATGAT
Organism: Xyrauchen texanus; assembly: GCF_025860055.1. Lineage (NCBI taxonomy): Eukaryota > Metazoa > Chordata > Actinopteri > Cypriniformes > Catostomidae > Xyrauchen > Xyrauchen texanus. The sequence continues at coordinate 214,537 of NC_068296.1, read as the reverse complement.
CCATTATAAATGTTGAATCTATGAACTGATGATCATTGAGTGTCCAAACATCATTTGCAGCCTGAAACTGAACTTTTGATCAGATTTTAGGAGTGAACGCACTTAACTGCATAGAGAGCTATAGGATGCTCCCTTGCTCCCTATTTAGTGCATGACTTAACCTCCAGTGTGCTGTCTGTCTGCACTGGTCTCAGGACAGTTATAGGAGAGCTATAGGATGCTCCCTTGCTCCCTATTTAGTGAATGACTTAACCTCCAGTGAGCTGTCTGTCTGCACTGGTCTCAGAACAGTTATAGGAGAGCTATAGGATGCTCCCTTGCTCCCTATTTAGTGCATGACTTAACCTCCAGTGTGCTGTCTGTCTGCACTGGTCTCAGAACAGTTATAGGAGAGCTATAGGATGCTCCCTTGCTCCCTATTTAGTGCATGACTTAACCTCCAGTGTGCTGTCTGTCTGCACTGGTCTCAGAACAGTTATAGGAGAGCTATAGGATGCTCCCTTGCTCCCTATTTAGTGCATGACTTAACCTCCAGTGTGCTGTCTGTCTGCACTGGTCTCAGAACAGTTATAGAGAGCTATAGGATGCTCCCTTGCTCCCTATTTAGTGCATGACTTAACCTCCAGTGTGCTGTCTGTCTGCACTGGTCTCAGAACAGTTATAGAGAGCTATAGGATGCTCCCTTGCTCCCTATTTAGTGCATGACTTAACCTCCAGTGTGCTGTCTGTCTGCACTGGTCTCAGAACAGTTATAGAGAGCTATAGGATGCTCCCTTGCTCCCTATTTAGTGCATGACTTAACCTCCAGTGTGCTGTCTTTCTGCACTGGTCTCAGAACAGTTATAGGAGAGATATAGGATGCTCCCTTGCTCCCTATTTAGTGCATGACTTAACCTCCAGTGTGCTGTCTGTCTGCACTGGTCTCAGAACAGTTATAGGAGAGCTATAGGATGCTCCCTTGCTCCCTATTTAGTGCATGACTTAACCTCCAGTGTGCTGTCAGTCTGCACTGGTCTCAGAACAGTTATAGGAGAGCTATAGGATGCTCCCTTGCTCCCTATTTAGTGCATGACTTAACCTCCAGTGTGCTGTCAGTCTGCACTGGTCTCAGAACAGTTATAGGAGAGCTATAGGATGCTCCCTTGCTCCCTATTTAGTGCATGACTTAACCTCCAGTGTGCTGTCTGTCTGCACTGGTCTCAGAACAGTTATAGGAGAGCTATAGGATGCTCCCTTGCTCCCTATTTAGTGCATGACTTAACCTCCAGTGTGCTGTCAGTCTGCACTGGTCTCAGAACAGTTATAGGAGAGCTATAGGATGCTCCCTTGCTCCCTATTTAGTGCATGACTTAACCTCCAGTGTGCTGTCTGTCTGCACTGGTCTCAGAACAGTTATAGGAGAGATATAGAATGCTCCCTTGCTCCCTATTTAGTGCATGACTTGACCTCCAGTGTGCTGTCTGTCTGCACTGGTCTCAGAACAGTTATAGAGAGCTATAGGATGCTGCCTTGCTCCCTATTTAGTGCATGACTTAACCTCCAGTGTGCTGTCTGTCTGCACTGGTCTCAGAACAGTTTGAAATGCAGCTTATTTACATCATAACTTCATA
>NC_068296.1:180427-207927 GCF_025860055.1 Xyrauchen texanus | reverse complement strand
AAATTGTCGATGTGTGTGTGTGTGTGTGTGTGTGTTTACATCTGGAATTAAAAGGTTCCCTTCAATTATATACAATCCACACTTCCTGGAAGTCACAGGAAAATGTGAGGTCAGTTACTTAAAACACTTAAGTTAATTCTACATCAACAAGAAATGACCCTTCAAACATGCATGTGCGTCCCATAAAGCTTTAGTCTTCGCCATTAAACCACAGACGTGTGTTTCACACATTTGTTGATCATTACAACTGACTGAAACATGTGGGCAACACTTGAAAATACAGCTGAGGTCTCATAATTCACAGTACACATTAAACTCCACTTTATATGGATTAAGACTGTTCGAGTCTGTCATGATATACTGAACTTGTGTTGAGTAGTAGACTATGGCCGTGAATGATCCATTTCTCTTTTTAAACACAAATGGGTTCTTGAATGGTTTATATTTGATTATGGTAATTGTCATCCACTTTGAAGTGTCATTTCTACATGTAAACAGCCAGAGGTAGAACGCATGTGTCGCTGGGGTGATGTATAACTGATAAACATGAGGAAGAAGAAGGTGAAAGAAGCTCTAGAACCAGAACTAAGTGAGTCTGACATTCCTTATGTGGAAATTGTTATCTTAAAGTAGAGATGAGTTGGCATGGGTTCCCACACAATTAAAAACAAAAATAGTTCATTTATTAGTTCGTTTTATTCTAAATGTGGGCTGTTTAATTGAACAATATGCAGTGGAGAGTGACATGAAATCATAGGGGAGAAAGAGAGGGGAATTGGACTTGAATCTTAAATGACCCTCATGAGCACCAAGACTCAACTTGATCTATTGAGTTTTATTGTTTAATGAACAAATTCCTGTAATTTTTCTCATATTAAAAGGAGAACACATACTCTTAATAGCAGGTTGTAACAGTGAACCACGTGAGTTTATTTACACGCTCTGAATGCAACTCAAACAAAAATATCTCTTTTCAGCTGCCAATGTAAAACTGCTGTTTTACAGCCAGACGGTGAAGCTTCCATAACACACACACTGTACTCAGGTTCAGATTTCTCTCTTTCGGAGGACTTGGCCATCTTTTATCTCCCTTGACTCTCACTGTGAACAGAGAAATGGTAATTAGCCACAATTCATATCAGGTGGATGTCCTTACCACTTTTATAAAGGAATAAAGCATCGACTGAACCAGATATTGCATTACAGCACAATAGTAATGAATTTCTTCACTGATAAATAGAAATCATCAGAAATAAAATTGGAATTATGCACTCAACTGTGACTGCACCTCAGAAAACAGTGTCTTATAAATTTTGTCTCAAGCAACTTCAATCCTTTGCTGTCATAGGCCATGAAGAGCAAAGAAAAATCATCAAAAAATCAAAAGCCACATCATGTACTGTATGTTAGATCCAATACCAACTAAGCTCCTAAAAGAGGTATTCCCTGAAATTTCAGAACCTCTTCTAAATATTATTAACTCCTCGCTATGCTTAGGACATGTCCCAAGAAACTTTAAAATGGCAGTTATCAAACCACTTATTAAGAAGCCACAACTTAATCCTGGAGAATTGGCTAATATAGACCGATGTCAAATCTCCCGTTTATGTCGAAAATACTAGAAAAGGTAGTGTCCTCCCAAATATGTTCATTTCTACAGAGAAATAGTATATATGAAGAATTTCAGTCAGGATTTAAACCTCATCACAGTACAGAGACTGCACTTATCAGAGTTACACATGACTTATTACCTGATCACGACTGCATTTCTCTTCTAGTGCTTTTAGATCTTAGTGCTGCAATTGACATGATAGATCACGACATTCTCTTGAATAGGCTGGAGAATTATGTTGCATTAGTGGACTTGCATTAGCATGGTTTAGGACATATTTATCAGACCACTACCAATTTATATGTGACGTCTCTGAAGACAGCAGATGGTCTAAAGCTTCTGAAGGATCAGGATAGTATCCTGTTGAGGTGGGCTGAACACTTTGACACCCTGCTTAATCAGGACTCTGATGCAGACTCCACCTTCCTGGATGAACTGCCTGACCATCCTCCCATCCATGACCTCAGTCTAACACCAAACTTCCAGGAGGTTCTGTCAGCTGTCCGTTCCCTTAAGTACAACAAGTCCACTGGTGCAGATAATATCCCTACTGAGCTACTGAAGGAGGGAGGGTACATTTGTATACGCACCCTCTACCTCTACCCTCTACATTACCAAGGCCTGGACTCATGAGAACATACCACAACAATGGAGAGAACAAGAATTTATAAGAACAAGGGTGACAAGGCCATCTGCGGCAATAGTAGGGGCATATCACTTCTTTCTGTTGCTGGTAAGGTCCTGTCTTGGGTGTTGCTTCAGAGACTCATCAGTTACATCAATGAGTCAATGCTTTGGATCGCAGTGTGGATTTTGGAGGAACAGGAGTACGGTCGACAGGATGTTCACAGCCCGGCAGCTTCAGGAAAAGTGCCAGGAGCAACATCGGGACCTGTTTATGGCCTTTGTCGACCTCTCCAAAGCTTTTGACCTCACCAAGCTCAGGTTTGACTGTCCCAATAAATGTGTTAACATCCTCCGCCAGTTCCACAATGGGATGAATGCTCGGGTGAACATCAGTGGACAAACTTCTGAGCCCTTCCTTGTATGCACAGGGGTGAGGCTGGGGGTACCACTAAGCTCTGAAGAGAGCGAGTCCTGGAACTGCAGTATGCAGACGACTGTGCTTTTGTGGCCCATTTTCCTGATGATCTCCAGTCAGTCCTTGCTGTAGTGGTGAGAGTGTACAGCAGGAAGGGAATGACTCTCAACACCACCAAGACAGAAGTAGTTTGCCAATGGAGTACCAGTGTCCCATCCACTCTACCTCCATTCACTTTTGGTGGTGACCAGCTGTCACTAGTGCCATCCTTCAAGACAGACAGACAGATAGACAGCCAGACAGACAGACAGATAGACAGACAGACAGACAGACAGACAGATAGACAGACAGATAGATAGATAGATAGATAGATAGATAGATAGATAGATAGATAGATAGATAGATAGATAGATAGATAGACAGACAGAGATAGATAGATAGATAGATAGATAGATAGATAGACAGACAGACAGACAGACAGACAGACAGACAGACAGACAGACAGACAGATAGATAGATAGACAGACAGAGATAGACAGACAGACAGACAGACAGACAGACAGACAGACAGACAGACAGACAGACAGACAGACAGATAGATAGATAGATAGATAGATAGATAGATAGATAGATAGATAGATAGATAGATAGATAGAAAGGCAGACAATGAGCTGAAAGAGTCTGTCTGTGTCTGTCTGTCTGCCGGTTTGTCTCTCTGTCTGTCTGTCTGTCTGTGTGTCTGTCTGTCTGTATGTTTTTGTTTGTCTGTTTAATTCATCTAATGTGATTCTTGTCATATTAATGTAGTCATATTAATCCTCGGTAATTAATATAATTCCCACAAAGCCCTGAATCACTGATGTGTGATTAAGATTCCATTAATAGTATTTACAACTATATAGCATGATCTTAAAATTGCCCTGGGACCATCTCTTGATTATTTCTATTCTTCTGGCAGTGTGTCATGTTGTAATGTTCTGGTGACTCAAATGGGCTTCATTCTTATCACACTGTTCCCAGATGTGCTGGAGCAACATGAGCAATTTCATCTGCATCAGCCTAAACATGCCGGTGATCCTTTTATAAATGAAGAAAACTGGACACAAATGGATCTTAATGGGGCGATCTTGAACATTTTTGATAGTGGGGTTTCTTTCTAGTTCGACGTTTGACAACAAAATGACTGTGTCTGATTTATTACAGCATGTCAATGTTTAGCAGAACAGTTTGTGCTGGAATGTAAAGAGTCGGAGGGCAGGAACACTGTTGAGTGACTTCAGAGAATATCAAAGCTCTTGCTCCAATGCAATTATCTCTAGTTAACTATTGAGGATGAAGCATTGAAGCAATCTGATTATACATGGAAATCCCTTCATAAATCTGACCTTATTTTTGTTTGAAACATATTAATCATGTAGTCATTATTTATTTTTAATTAGGGCTGTTGATTAGGACGTTAATTCAGTGCGATTCATTTGACAAAAAATAATGCGTTAAAAAAATTAACGCAATTATTCGCAGTGCCCGCACTGATATGGAAGAGTCCTGAGAAATGCTTGTAGTACCGCCTGTTTCCTCCAGGGGGCAGTAAGTGAAACTTCAGCTGTGTGAGCAACACACAGTTTATACAGTGAACAAACACTTCAGCAGAACAACACAAACATGTGTTACATTCAAACACTTGATGGAGCACAAATCTGAACTAAGAGATCTCAAGATGGGTTTAAAGATTGAGTATTAAACTATATTTAATGACACAGTGACCTAAACATGTATGTTTATGATGCAACACACACGAGACGCTACACAAGCATGTCTGACGCAGGTGTAGATTGACGGTCCTTAAACAAGCCCTCATAATAAATCTCTGATTGATAAATTCACTTGTGTAATGGATTACTGTGAACTGTCAATGATTGACTTATGATCAATAATATGATAGTAAACAATATATTGTATTATAAAGACGCTTTTATATTGTCTTATATAAACAAGAATTTAGTACATTTTATTTATCTTAATATTTTTTTTAATTTTATTTATATATATCATTTTTAAATAATTAAAGATAACTATGTATAATTATTTCATCATTATATATTGAGTTATTGTTATTTGAGGGGCTTTCTCAAAAAAAATGACCGATTGACAGCCCTATTTTTAATACATTCATAAAGCTAGAATCAAACTGTCCATATGGGAGACGGGGGCTAGTTGTCACACTTTTTACTCCAGATAATAATTGCAAGGGTTTTTTAAATGTGATTTCTTTGTACACATCTCATGAAGCTTTAACTTGAGTTTTGAACATTTCAACCTTTATTTCCCAGGAAAAGATCGAGAACATCGGCATTGATCACATGATGATGTGGAAATGATGCGATCGCTTTTGGGTTAGTGATGAGCGAATGACCATTTCTGTGTGAACTATTCCTTTAATACGTTTAGCTGTGTGTGAAATTGCATTTATATACAGTTCTATCAACAAAGTTTATATCACGTCACTTTTCAGACAAACAGCTGATCAGTTTATTTGTGTTCTGCTACAATGTTGCAAATCACAGAAGAATCACACACCGACAAATGAAGAGATACAACTGAAAGAAATATCAGGTTGTCCAATCAGAATAAAGGACTGAAGTTAACTGATGTTAAATGTAATTAAATTTTTTTTTTTTTTGAGAATTGAGTTCACAGATATTATCTTAATTAATACAGTTTGAACCACTGTTAGAGAAAAGCAACATGAATGAACTTTAGACTCAAAAGCTCACAGTTACTCACAGAAAGCCTTTGTGACAACTTACCCCAGTCTCCCCTAATGTTTTATTAGTCACCTGAAATAGAAAGAAGTCGTATTTCTCCGCGCAGAGATATCTCTGAAATCAGCAGCTGACCGTTAATGACCCGTTCTGCACGTCCAGATTCTTCAGGGTTTGTTTCTTGTATTTCAGAGATTTATTATAGGATGCTACAAATGAAACATTGTCACCGTACCTCCAGACTATGTTTCCTTCATGCTGGAGACTCGGTATAAATTCATGCTTGCCTGAGATAATACAATTAATGCATAAAAACATTCATGAGACATGATCTGGACAACATCAGCCCTGTTTATATTTAGATCTGATTCAGCTTCACATTCACGTGTTCTAGAGACCAGTGTTTTCACATTGCTTGACATGGTAATGACATTGGAGGAGTGAGCAAGTGTGCATGTATTTAGTGCAGTGGTGGAACAACAGGAAGTGCAGTGTCACTGGGGTCAGAGGTGAAAAGCACTCTATTGATGGGAGATGCCCATGGCCGAGACGGGCATCAAGTGCCCATATCAGCTTGTGACACTCAACCTATCGGTCTATCCTGACTAGCGTCTACCTAGTGACCGATGAATTTACAGCAAAATGATTGAATCCAAAATTCAAAAGTCTAATATCCATTATCCATGCATTGTATTCTGTTGTATTTCATTACCATAAGAGATTCATTTTAAAATGCTGATATACAAACAAGAGCAGCTCATACCAATAGACCTCAACTGTTGAGTTTCAGAAGTATTTTCTCTGTAGGGGAATTAATAATTAATGATAACTTATAAACCTTTAAAGGAAGACTTGCCATGAGCTTTGATGATATGTTTCTGTTGAAGACACAAGTTCATTAATACTGTAATTCCTGGTGAAGAACTACATTACCCATAATCCTGAAGAGAAAGATCCACCAATCAGAGAATCGCATCAAAAGAGCTCCGCCCACTCCCATGATGCACTGTGAATGATGTAATCGAGTCGCTCAAACTCCTTTTATATTTGTATTTATCTAAATATTTTGCAATGAAATACAAATATTCTGTTTCATCAAGTTTATATCAATAGTTTTATATTTTTCATTTGATTACATCATTCGCAATGCATCATGGGATTGTAGTTCATTTCCTCATTAAAGACGTTAAGTACACAGTCTTGTATCTTTGTGATTCAGCTCGCAGCTGGTTGAATTATAGTTTAGGAAAGGTTTTTTTTAAATCTCTGAGGGGAAATATTGACATGTAAATGTAAATATTGATATGTACATCACTTCCGGAACCCAAGCGCTGAAAAAGTGGGCGGGCACCGTTGCGCTCTATATAATGATTTTCAGAGGATTGTTGTGTTTGCAGTTGCCACAGTCACAGGCGAGCTGAGATACAGACACATGTTTTGATTGGGTCTGTCGGCGGACACTAAGAGCCGGTGGATTGTTTCCAGTTCAGCACATCGTTTGACTTCTCCTGATGTAGATGTGCAGCATATGCCAATTACAACACGCTTTCATGTACTTGTATTTATAAACTCCATGATGTTTCCACTTTAAATGCACCCTTCCTCTTAAATCCTGATCGTGCAGTTGTACGTGTTTATTTTTACTGATAGAAAATATGTTTTTTGGGACTCAGCTTGTTACTATATCCTCTGATGAATTCAGTGATGTTATTGGCTGTTGATATTATACATACGACCAAATACTTTGTGATCATTCATGTGATCGTCATTTTAAATGTGATGAATAATTGTTTGCGTTGCAAGATCTAAATGCAGTTTTGTGTTCTGAAAAGTCCAAATTTGTCCCCAAGTGCCACTATAGCTTAAACGGCTCCCTTTCTCATGTGACATGAGCGTTAACGCTGTTGCATTGAAATGTGTACAGAGGTAAAGCGAGGATAATAATCAAGTGTATGTTTCATTTTATTCAACTACACCAGCCTTTAATTGGTTTATATAAATTAGCATTTGAATGAAGATGGTGCTCGTGGGACTTGAGGAGTAATTAAAGTGGCTTGGATCTGTAAAAGGGAAGCTCACATGTCTTTAAATATTCCTGGTATTCCCAAAGCTGAAAGTATTTCTATTTCTGTTTGTCTTGGTCTCAGATGGTGCTCAGGGCAGATACACACGTGTGTTAAAGCTTCAAGTGTGTATTTTCTTCCTCATTATTCATTAATTGTCTCTGATCATGAACATGAATATATTCAGTGCTCAATTGATATTCCGTGTTGGACAAGCAAACATTCCTCTGATCCACAACAGCTCTACAAGAGTTATCTTGGACAGTGTGTAGTTCAGTCTGAAGGATGTGATGCTGCTCTGAGCAATAAAACAAGAAAGGATTGAGTCTCACATGCACATCTGTGTTTATCAGCATCCTGCGGGTCTGAAAGGTCACAGAGGTCGAGCATCAGGAGGAGACGATGAATGAGAGAACTGTACTTGAGAAATGAATCACTCTTGTACAAGGTTGGGCTTAATCTGGACAAAGAGAGGCTGAGATTGTGAATTTAAAGGGACAGTTCACTCAAAATGAAACTATGTCACTGTCAATCTCATTAAAATATGGCGCCTCGTCGAGAAGTGATGATGTCATTAATGTCATAATAAGGCAAAGGTGTCTTGGGGCTTCATATCTCGATGTCTCTGAACAAAAATAAGACTTGAGAACAATAATTAATTTCTGAATTTGAATGTATAGTCTCTGTAAGTGTTGTATAGCGTCAGAAGTCCTATAGAACACAAGATGTATGGACTACTTCTATGGGGATTTTTGTCAGTTCTTGGCAGCCCCTGTTTCACTTTCATTAAATGCGCAAGAATGGCCGGAATATTCTGCGTTCTGGGTTCTATGGAAGCAAGAAAGTCATGTGAGTTTGGAACAACACGAGGGTGAGTAAATGATGAACCACTGAATTCCTTTAAATATGAATCCAGAAATCCAGATCAATAAATGTTTGAAAGCCCAAACACGTGCCACACTTACAGGATCACTATAAAGCCTCTTTTTCTCGTGTTTATTGGTGTTTGTGTGAAACGTGACGAGAGCGTCTCAAACACACGTGTAGCAGAGGAACACGCATCCTGTAAACACATTAAATCCTGCGCATGTGCCGCCCACATCCTGTTTCATCACGCCTCACTGGACAGGTCAAGGGTCATGAATAACTCAACTAAATGATTTCTGTGGCGTATTTAAAAGGAAGGCAGGAGTTTTGCTTCATATCGTTCAACGTTGACTGAGTTGACGATAGGAAAAATGTTTGTGTGTAGTTTAATTACTGCTGCAGTACTTTTAGGGAAATCTTTGATTTTGGTCTAAGCCTTTATTAAATCCACATCAAATCATTTTTGTTTTTTTCTCTCATGACAATAAACAGATCAGTGCCTTGTTAAATCTCGTGGTTTAAACGCATGCAATCACACATCATTCTCTGCTCGTCCAAACTTGGAGGCAAAATAACGTTGAGTTGTAAAAAGTCTTTCAAGTTCAGCGCATCGGCTCATTTATGGCGTTCCTCTGAGTCCTGTTGAGTGTTTCAGTTTCTCTATTAGCCAGCGGGATAAAAATAACCTTTCACTCTCCACTACTGGTGACAGTTCTCTGGAAACACCATCATTACCAGCGATTACCCTTTATAACATACTTTAATTACTCTGACAGGGCAACGGCAGTTTTCTATGTGCAAACCTAAAAACATTTCAAATAGCTTTGGATCCCACGTGAAACAGAAACTGCTCATTTGATTGAATAAGTGGCGTTCCAGGATGGTTGATATTTGGTTTCGCTGCAGCAGGACGTGTTACTGGTTGCATCATTGTGTTTATCTGTGTTTGTGTGACTCCCATTAAAATGATTTGATCTGAATTAGAGTGACATTAAAAATGATGTGTGGCAACATTACTGGAACAGATAAATCCTCATACTAAACTGAGCAAATGGATATATTCTAAATACGACTAATAAAGACCCAGCTGCAGTTATCTAAACATGACACTAGGACTCATGATTACGTGAACCGTCCGAACAAACCGATTCACTAAAATAATTAGGATTTTCCAAAGCGCTATATGGAAGCGCACTGGTGAATTATTCATTTTTATCAGTTCACTTTTCATGAACCGTCCGAACAAACTGATTCACACATGTTTTGGACTGAGAGAGTGGGGTACGATGTGTGTTTGATCATTGTCACATTAGCTGATTTTCCACTATCGGGCAGTGCTATATATATGCTATATAGTCAGGCTATCAACTGGCCAATAGCCTCCGAGGTTTCAGCTGCGAGACCAGAATCGATCTCCGTTCCCACCAATAACCCTGCAGTGTTGTCTTATAACCTGCCTTTAATACACCATCCTGGTGCCAACATCACCCACCCCACCCATTTACCTAAAACCTAACCCTCACAGAAAACCTTCTGCATTTTTACATTTTCAATAAAACATTGTTTAGTATGATTTATAAGCGATTTGAATTATGGGGACACTAGAAATGTCCTCATAAATCACATTATAGCATAATACCCTTGTAATTATTAATTTGTATCTTACAAAGTTGTCCGTAAATCACAAAACACACACACACACACACACACACACACACACACACACACACACACACTCACACACTCACACACACACACACACACACACACACACACACACACACACACACACACACACACACACACATGTTGTGTCTACCATATCATTATGAGGACTTTCCATAGACATAATGGCTTTTATACTGTACAAACTATATATTCTATCCCCTAAACCTAACCCTACCCCTAAACCTAACCCTCACAGAAAACTTTCTGCATTTTTACATTTTCAATAAAACATTGTTTAGTATGATTTATAAGCTGTTTTGCCTCATGGGGACACTAGAAATGTCCCCATAAGATCACAAATTTATAGTTATAATATCCTTATGATGACTAATTTGTATCCTACAAAGTTGATCACTACACAATCACAAACACACACACACACACACACACACACACACACACACACACACACACACATGTTGTGTTTCCATGTTTCATGGGGACTTTCCATAGACATAATGGTTTTCATACTGTACAAACTTTATATTCTATCCCTAAACCTAACCCTACCCTAAACCTAACCCTCACAGAAAACTTTCTGCATTTTACATTTTCAAAAACATAACTTAGTATGATTTATAAGCTGTTTTCCTCATGGGGACCACAAAATGTCCCCACAAGGTCAAACATTTCGGTTTTACTATCCTATGGGGACATTTGGTCCCCACAAGTGATACACACACACACACACACACACACACACTCACACACACACACACACACTCACACTCACACTCACACACACACACACACACACTCACACACACACACACACACACTCACACTCACACACACACACACACACACACACACACACACACACTCACACACACACACACTCACACACACACACACACACACACACACACACACACACACACACTCACACACCAATGACGGCAGAGCTGCATGTAAGGTGCTAGTCTGCCATTGGGAGCAACTTGGGGTTCAGTGTCTTGCCCAAGGACACTTCGGCATGTGGAGTCATGTGGGCCGGGAATCGAACCGCCAACCCTGTGATTAGCCGCCCCGGTAGTTATTAAAAATATTGCATTTATATTGTTTATAAACATTAGCTAGCAAGATAAGTTAGCGTTTACAACTCATCGACTGTAACTGCCACGGTGTCCCGAGCGGTCTCGCCACTAACAGCGGGACGATGTCCCAGCACAATGTGCATGATCTTGCACCATGGAAAGTGCTTTCTTTGAGCACCGATTTGTCCATTGTGCATTTTAACATATTTGTGCTGTACCCGCAATGTTTTCATTTTTCTGAGCCTGTACCGTTGTGCACTTGATACACAACCTTGTTTGGGAAGTTTGGCAAAACTCCCCGGTTAGCCTTGTTTGGCCCAAGGGTAATCGACGGACCAAAGGCCCCGAGAAAGCCCAGAGGAGGCACGATGAAGCCCCAGAAGTGACGGTGGGAACACAACCGACCCTATTTAGGGTTAGAGCTAATGCTTGACTTCTGTGTGAGCAATAAATGTAATAAAAAGCAATATAAACGTTTGTATATAAATCGGAGATAAATGGTTGGAAAAAGTAGCTTGTTGCCACTATCGTGTGTTAGTTACTTCCTGGTACTAATGCGGTGGCTGGTGAGGGCACCCCAGAGATCACTGCTGCTCTAGACGACTGCCAACCTTACCCATGCCAAGATCTGCCACTCTATGAGACTGATGTGATCAACACAAGCAGTACAGTAGTTCCTTCACACTTTATTCACAATCACTCCTGAAGAAAACGTTAGAACAATTCAAATACCTTTAAAATATCCTTTAGAATGAAGCGGACAAACGTACATTAGCCAGTGTTTGCTGCAGTTTCTCTAGTCTGATGACTGACAGCTAGATCATGAGTGAGTCTGTTCTTTCCTTCATCTGTTGTGATGTGAAGAGTGTTTCAGGCCTCATTCAAGAACTCGAGCTGTTTTCCAAGAGTCTCTACTGAATTCACACTACACCACATGCACACAATGATGGAAGATTGTTTAAAAATCTTTAAAACAGTGGGTTTTTCTGGCTTAGCATGTGAGGACGGAGCTGTCAGTCATCTTTTCTCTCAACAAACACCAGCAATGTTCAACCAGACAAAGAGAGATCAATTATATCTTAGATGGAAACTGTAAATATCTGAGGTCACAACAGCAGCCAAGTGGATTTTATGGATATACACATGAAGAAAAACCATCGATGCGAGCACAGCAAAGATTAAAGTGCTAAAATCAACTATAGCATTACAGTATACACACATGCTAATAAAACACACATTTAATATGTTGTTGTTATCACGGTTATGATGTCAATTCTTAAATCTCTCAGACCTTCTCTATCAAATCAAACAAGTTGACTAGAGAATTCTAATGTTAACACAACCCTGCGACGGAAAGAAAGAAAATGTCAGATTATGGCGTAAAAAAACAGATTATTAATGTGGTCCTTATAGTCATCCCACACGCTTACTCGTCTATTTAAAATCATGTAATTACCACAGAATATTCTTCACACACATTCATATACAGCTGTGCCATCTGTTCCATACAGGGCACAGCGGGCACAACATGACACCCTCTCAACAATACGAGTGTCACTTCTCAAAGAAGCAGCGTGAGAACTCAAAAATTGAGCCACAAACCTGCAGAGGATTCATGAGACCTCAGACAGATTTTCTTCATCCAAACATCCATCATCGTCTCCGCAGAATCAGTCAAATACATTCATCGCCATGATTAATGTGCTGTTCTGTGACAAACTGCATTCAGATGAAATAATCCAGTCAATAAAGCATTGGGACTTTTGCTGTAGATTTCAATATTCATCTCAGCTGCGTGAGTTGATGTTAAACGGTTTACCTGCAACATGTCTCTTACTGTTACTGTGTTGTGTTTATAAAGCCTCATGCACTTTGAATGATTTTGGCCATTGAGAAACCTTTGGGTGTTGTTAAGTATTATTTTGCACTGATGGCCGATTAATTGCCTTTGTGAATAATCTTAGCCTCGACAAAGTTCAAAGTGCCAGGAATATTTTTGCTCCCCGTCCTGCAGTGTGATCGTCCCCTCGCCTGACTGAGAGAAGTTTTAGATGTTTATCGTTCCCTCTCATGTGCAGATCAGCTCCAGGACGTTTTTCTATTACTTCATGAGACGTTTGAACAGACCAGTTTATTTCTGTCTTCACTATTTATTCTGTTTCTAGCCGACTCACTTCCAGAGGTGCCAGCGTGAGGGACTGGTCCTGTGTTGGCAGGGATTCGGCAGCAGCTGTGGCAACAGGAAATGCACTTTCACTTGTAAGGCACAGAAGAGCTGGAAAGACTTGTGGGAATGAGGTTAGATGAAACACAATATTTTAAAGTCTTCTACACCTTAAAGTTCTTGGATTTGTTCACCTAAAAATGTAAATATATTTACTCACCCTGATGTCTTTCATATCAATGAACACTAAAGCAGATGTATTAATAATGTTCGAGTTTTATATACAATAACACATGGATGAAGGTTTTCACTTTCAAGCTCCAAAAGGACAAAGTCATTTATAAAGCCTGTGTGCTTTATTCTGAGTCTTCTAAAGTCATGTGCTGCATGGTTACAGTAGATTAGTGCTCTGCTCTGTCATCTGATACAACATGTCTGTATAATGAGTAATTCTCCATATGTATGAGTGGTTACATTTATGCATTTGGCAGACGTTTTTATCCAAAGCGACTTACAGTGCACTTATTACAGGGACAATCCCCCGGAACAACCTGGAGTTAAGTGTCTTACTCAAGGACACAATGGTGGTGACTGTGGGGATCAAACCAGCAACCTTCTGATTACCAATGTATTATACAGAGCACTTATTACAGGGACAATCCCCCCGGAGCAACCTGGAGTTAAGTGCCTTACTCAAGGACACAATGGTGGTGACTGTGGGGATCAAACCAGCAACCTTCTGATTACCAATGTATTATACAGTGCATTTATTACAGGGACAATCCCCCCGGAGCAACCTGGAGTTAAGTGCCTTACTCAAGGACACAATGGTGGTGACTGTGGGGATCGAACCAGCAACCTTCTGAGTACCAATGTATTATACAGTGCACTTATTACAGGGACAATCCCCCCGGAGCAACCTGGAGTTAAGTGCCTTACTCAAGGACACAATGGTGGTGACTGTGGGGATAGAACCAGCAACCTTCTGATTACCATTTATGTGCTTAGACCACTACACCACCACCACTCCAGTTTAATTGAAACAACATGATTTGAATCTAGGATTTACCCTTTTAATCCTGGAATTCCTCGGCATCATAAAGTAACGGACCAAGCCTCAACTTCCTACTGAAGGCCTGTCTTTGGACAATAAAATGGTCAAGACACTCTAAACAACGTAGTTTAAAGCAAAAGTGTCAAGGGTCAGAAAGGCAGTTAAAGCAAACTTTTTTTATAATATCCATTAATAAAATGTCATGTTTAGTATGTAAGCGTCCGCTGGGGTATGAAGAGAAAGCTGATGACAACGAATATCGTGTATCTTGTACCATTCTCAAGATATAAAAGCTCATGATTAAATATGCATTATTTATGAGCGGGGGATTTGTAAGACTCTGGAACAAAGGACCATATATCAACTGTCGGCAAAGACAGCCCAGTCAACCATGTGACTCTGAAGAACACGTTCTCTTGTCTCTTCTCTTTTTTCTCTCTTCCTCTCTTCTCTTCGCTCGTCTGGTCGCTCCGCCGACTGCGAGGTCCATGCCGTGTGAGGTTCAAGGAAGCTCGGGACTCGACATCCCGCGAAAGCTCGCCACACTCTACGGTTCACACACCCATGAGAAGGCCTCGCTTCAAAGCCAAAGTCTATCCTTACAGTAGAAATTGTGAGCTGATACAACTAAATGTTGTATCACATTTTTAATGGTGGAGAATTTATTCAGAAAGATAATCTAGTTATTTGTCATTTATCTAATTTATAATGGTTGTTGTTCTGTTCATCACACAAAGTTAAAGTGTGGCTTTAAAAGACTTGAGTTTCATAAACTACTTTTATCGAGCCTTTTTAGAAACTTATATATAAATATAGAAATAATATAATGTATTATTATATAAATATTGTGCCAGACATTCTGCAAAACATCTTTTTTGTTCCACATAAGAAAGACAATCTTGTAGGTTTAGGAGTCAATGATGACAGAATTGAATTATTTGGGTGAATTACTGTATGACTTTAACCTCCCGAGACCCCGCATCCACCTGTTTGGACATTATGTTTCGCTATAATCAACGATTAATTTAATTTAAACCGACTGATCTCATTTCAGGAGACTTGGTGCTGAAAGTAAAGGGTTAAACTTTCGACATACCGAGTCATGTAATCAAACAATATGGCGTCACACTCATGTTCCATGTCTTGTCTTGGCGTGAGTGCATTGCGCTTGTCATCGTCAATAATCTATATCGGTCTCTCGAGACCGCAGACAAGCATTGTCCTCACTTTGTGCTGCGCCCCTGGGTCGCTGTCTTCACGTTGTGCTGAGATTAATTTACTTTGGTCTGAGGTTTCGGGTTTGTGTGTGGCCGAACTCTCGCACAGGTGTCCTGTCTTGTTTTTGTCAACTGTAGAGTGCGTCGCGTGAGGTTTGCCTCATCATGTTCGCTCACGTTTTGTTTAGTATGGGAATGCGTGGTGTCGCTATGTTTGACATTGCTACGAATTCTCTCATCTTTTCTGTTGGTTGGCATGAACGTATATTGCCGTAATGTCTTGGTGATGTGCGCTCATGCCATATGGGGGTTTTGTTGTCTTTTGAGAGCACGCAGCTTTGTTTTGTTTCCACATGCGTCTCTGTCTAACGTCATACCCCGCCTCCAATTACATACCCCATTTTCCAATTATTAGGTAATTTGTTACACCTGCCCTGCATTAACCTGTTTGATTTCCTTCCCTATTTTACTCTCCCCATGTGTGCTGTCCAGTGCCCATTTGTCTTGTGTGTTCAGTTGGTCAGTTCTGTTTCTCCCTACCCAGTTCCTGTTTCGGTCCAGAACGTCCTGTTTACCTCTGTGATGTCTTTAATGTCTCTAAAGCATGAATAAACAACACTAATGGAATCATAATAAAAATAATAACAATTCTGACTTTCTATAGTTTATTTTGTTTACTTGTAACTTAGTTTAACTTAGTCCCGCAGTCCACATATTAGGATGTTAATTTTTAGGAAAACGAAAATCTATATTACCTATAGTGTGTGTGTTGGGCAGATTTGAATGAGTTTCATACATCCGTGGAAACATACGGTAAGACTGGATGAGTAAATAACTGTTCATTCTGTCATATCTGCCTCATTATTCATCCTAATGAGCTGTGCTGGTAAAATCTTCTCGTTTTCAGAGAGGCAAACCATGAGCTATATCTGGACTATTGCTCGCAAGATATCCTGTCCAATGCAGAGAAAAGTTTACACACTAAGAGACTTATTACTCACAGCTTTTAAACGCCACATGAATCTTCACTTTCACAAGACCCGTAATGACACTGTTTGATGTCAGAGCTGCACAGACTTATGGGAAAGTGCTTGTGAGCTTTTTTTGTCTCTGTAATTGCTCTTTGGTGGGCTTTCCACTTCAAGCAGCTGTGCGCCCACCGTGCCAATGAAAAGAAAGTCAGACCTGTTTTGGAAGGATACAGGATAAGATGATGGGGAATCTTGGGGATTAGAAAACGATAATTAATGAAATAGAGCCATTTGTCAAGAATCCACTGACATGCTGCAGACTGGGAACAGAACTGGGTTTTGTGATTTGAAAACACAACATTTATTTGCATTGTTATGCAGATGAGCTATAGTTATATTTGTCGTTAATTCCATTGATTTGACTAATTTAAATGTTCTTCAAGAGTGTATTGGATGGCATCAGGGCTGGACCGGTAATCTGGCATAACGTGTATATTCCCGTTGGGCCGACTCACTTTGGGGCTGATCAAGGGCGGACTGGCCATCGGGAGAACCGAGGTCGGCCGCGAAATGGGCAGAATGGGCCGCGATAAGCAAAAATGAGCCGCCATGTTATGCAGAATGGACCACAAAACAGTGCAGAAAAGGACAGCGAATACATATTATAATAAGTCATGGTTTTAAAAAGCATCAGATTGAGTCATCTATTGGGCATCTATTTGAACACAAATGTACATTTTGAATATCAAGTCAGGAAGTTAGTTCAGTCATGTTTTATCAATTAGGAAACATTTCCTAGGTGAGACAGGTTGTGAGTTTTAGGGATACAGAGAAGCTTATTCATGCTATTATTTCATATCACCTTGATTATTGTATAATGGTTTTCAACATGGCTACAATCAGTGCAAAATGCTTCAGCTAGACTTTGACAAGAACAAGGTCTTTTAATCATATTACTCCAGTTTTAGCTTCTCTGCTTTGGTTCCCAATTAATTTTAGGGTTGATTGTTAGATTTGCCAAGGGTTGGCACCAGATTATTTAGCAGAACTTTTAAGCCCTTATGAAACAGTTACACATCTTTGATCTTCTTGTCATGTACTGTTCCAAGATCCAGATATAAAATTAACGGTGAGAGAGCGTTTGTAGTGAACGCCCCACGATTGTGATCTGTTGTATCGGTCTGTTTTTAAGTCTTGTTTAAATTCTCATTTGTATAAACTTGCTTTTATTACTATGTGAATATGTTGGGTTTTACTGTGTGTTTTATATTTTATGTTGTGTGAAACACTTTGTGCTAAATCGCAAAAAGGTGCTATATAAAAGTATTATTAGAACAATCAGATGATATTATTTAAATCTGCAGACGTTCTGAAAGCAAAATGATATCCTACAGTTTTGCATTATTTTATTAAAACCATGCTCTCCGGCAAAAAATAAACAAAACAAATGAACTAAATATTTTGCATAAATTAAAGGAAAATTCCCCTCGCTTTATGACTCATTTATGTGAACTAGTTAATTTACACGAATCTTCCAAAATAATCAATTCCCTTTAATGATTTGCAGCACACAGATCAAACAATGTGCAGGAAGTCTTTACCTGTTCGGCATGTTGTTCCTCTCATGTTTTGTGCTCAAGTTCACGTGGTGAGGTTGTAATCAAAACTCGGGCCAGCTGAGAAAGTTCTGCCCTTTTAAATGTAATCCAGCTGTCTCAATTAAGGAAGGAACAGGAAGAGAGGAAGCTTCAGCCACATTTATGGTCCACCTCAAACCTCATAACATGCTGCATACACCATTGATCTCATATGGCCACCATAACCATAAAGCCGCTGGACGAACCAGACGCAATCAAGTCCTGCTCATTTAGGATTGACATTGTGCACACAACATTAAATGCATATAAAAGCTTTAAACTGCGGCCATACCAGTGAGGTGATTGATGACTAAACTTCTACTCAATCCATATGCTGTTCTTCTAGAAAATCCTTTGATGGTTTAATGTAGAACAACATGCTTTTAACCCTCAAGTCAACATCACAAGACTCTTTTCAAGACCACAGAGAACATGGAGTCCTGCTCTGAAGGAACTGGAACAGGGAACTGGACAGGCTCGTCAACAGCCTCCATGGCCGTGAGCGCTAGCAGCGGCAGGGGAACAGCCTCCATGGCCGCGAGAGCTAGCAGCGACAGGGGAACAGCCTCCATTGCCGTTAGCGCTAGCAGCGGCAGGGGAACAGCCTCCATTGCCGTTAGCGCTAGCAGCGGCAGGGGAACAGCCTCCATGGCCGTGAGCGAGAGCAACGGCAGGGGAACAGCCTCCATGGCCATGAGAGCTAGCAGCGGCAGGGAAACAGCCTCCATTGCCGTTAGCACTAGCAGCGGCAGGGGAACAGCCTCCATGGCCGTGAGCGAGAGCAACAGCAGGGGAACAGCCTCCATGGCCGTGAGATCTAGCAGCTGCAGGGGAACAGCCTCCATTGCCGATGAGTGCTAGGAGTGGCAGGGGAACAGCTTCCATGGCTGTGAGAGCTAGCAGCGACAGGGGAACAGCCTCCATTTCCGTTAGCACTAGCAGCGGCAGGGGAACAGCCTCCATGGCCGTGAGAGCTAGCAGCGGCAGGGGAACAGCCTCCATGGCCATGAGCTCTAGCAGCGGCAGGGGAACAGCCTCCATGGCCATGAGCGCTAGCAGCATCAGGGGAACAGCCTCCATGGCCATGAGCTCTAGCAGCGGCAGGGGAACAGCCTCCATGGCCATGAGCGCTAGCAGCATCAGGGGAACAGCCTCCATGGCCATGAGCTCTAGCAGCAGCAGGGGAACAGCCTCCATGGCCTTGAGCGCTAGCAGCATCAGGGGAACAGCCTCCATGGCCGTGCGCGCTAGCAGGTGCTGGATCAGGTGCTGGCTCTGAGACAGAAAATACTTTAGGCGCTGACTCATTGAATGTGGCAGGCGTGGACACTGGCTCATTGAACGTGGCAGGCATGGGCACTGGCTTGTTGAGTGTGGTAGGCGTGGGCACTGGCTTGTTGAGTGTGGCAGGCGTGGGCACTGGCTTGTTGAGTGTGGCAGGCGTGGGCACTGGCTCGTTGACTGCGGCAGTGGTAAGCGTACCATTTGCCACCTTCGTTGTGAGGGGAACCACCTGGACCACAGAAATTGAGATTACCTCCATTTAGGGAACGATGTTATGCTCACATGAAAGGTATGGGCTCTTCAGAGTGATGTTGATGCACCCCCTCCATGCTCTCCCATCTCTGGCAAATCTGTATAGCCATACAAATGCCGGCCAATCCAGACAATTGAACTGAGATGAGTCACTCCAGTTCGACTGGCTTGCCAAGGCATAAAAACCCAACAAATAGTCCCAAAAATAAAGTCCTGCCCAACATAGCTTGTCAAGTTCTGCTGCTAGATCAGTCAGTTCTTCTGTAATGTTCGATGAGGCGAGGAAAGTTCAATGATCTAAATGCAGCTTACACGTTTATTGCAGGTACACAAAGCAAAATCTGGAAATCCTCAAACACAAGAAACATTAGAAATCAAGAAAACAAACATTACAACCATAAAGGACAAGAACAGACAATGAACACAGGGATTAAATACACAAGGAACTAATGAGAAAACAAGGAACACCTGGAACTAATAATCATTAGAATCAATGAAACAATGAAAATATCTACAAACCCACAATCAAACGAAAGACACAAAGTGAATAGTAAACATACATAGCGACCCCTGGTGGTTGCCAGGGTAATCCTGACGCTTATATATCATATATATTTTATATAGATATGTTGCCACTCCCAGTCTGATTTAGACCATTGTATTGTAATTCTTTGCTGAGAAGCTATTCCAAACTGCCCTGACAAAAGAGACGAAGCCATAGGAAAAAAAGAGCCATTTTTAAGTCTCCAGCATGCCACTTACATATCTGTTTTCAATTATGAAAACCACCCAAGCATGTTTCCCTTCATTTGGCTGCTTTTCCTGCCGACTATATGACGCTTCTTCTCAATAAATCACTATACTGTCATCTTAATGTACTGTACACAACATCACAAAGAATGTAATTTAGAAACCAAAGTGGCAAATCCTTTGTCTCAACCACAGTCCCTTTAAGGGTAAGAAAAAGTCATTTTATTTTAGGAGCGGACAAAAATATGGATAAACTCAGAACTAGACAATCTTCTGGCAAAATGAGAATAATTGTTGGTTTTGACCAAAGAAACTTCCTCCAGCATGCTTGTATTTCTTATGCTGGAAAAGTAAATGGGAAATGCATATAAATATAGTTCACTGTACAGGAGACACCTCATATAGGGGAGTTTGACACAGTAATGGGTTCATGGATTCAAATGTATGAATGTATAAGGGAATGAATATCTAGGTCCTTTAAATTATCCCTATTTACTTGATTTGGGCTTTGCTAGTTCATGAGCTGTATAAACATTAAAATATACTGTGCCGTCTCTCCATTAATATGAGGTCATAAAAGACATGCATAATATATATATATATATTAGTTCCTAAAGTTCTGAAAGGATATATGCTGGAGTAGTGGTGGTGTAGTTTGCTAAAGCACATAACTGGTAATCAGAAGGTTGCTGGTTTGATCCCCACAGTCACCACCATTGTGTCCTTGAGTAAGACACTTAACTCCAGGTTGCTCCGGGGGGATTGTCCCTGTAATAAGTGCTCTGTATAATACATTGGTACTCAGAAGGTTGCTGGTTTGATCACCACAGTCACCACCATTGTGTCCTTGAGTAAGACACTTAACTCCAGGTTGCTCCGGGGGGATTGTCCCTGTAATAAGTGCACTGTAAGTCACTTTGGATAAAAGCATCTGCCAAATGCGTAAATGTAAATGTGTATGTAAATCTTTCTTTTAAGAGACATTTATGCGTGAGCAGCAGACATTTCACAAGTGGTCACACTCCCAGCAACATATATTGAGCTTAATGCTTTGGTTCTGATAGACTCATGGAGCGAGTGTTCACGTTCTCTGGATAATGTTGGACTTTGAGGTGAGTTTATGTTGGATTGTCAAAGTCTACATAATGTTATTCTCAGTGATATACATTTAGCTTAACCATGTTTCTCACTAGGGAGGTGGTAGCTCTACTAGTTTTTAAATCAAGTCTCTTGAGCTACACCAATCACAAGGTGGAGAGAGAGAGAGACAGGACAGACAGACAGGAGAGAGACAGGAGAGAGAGAGAGAGAGAGAGAGAGAGAGAGAAGAGAGAGAGACCTGGACAAAACGAGAGCAGCAACATGTAAATATATGATGACATCACAGTTCATAACAGGCCCACGGCTGAGAAAGTTGATCTACATGATAAACCGAGAATAGATTTGACATGCTGTGAATATTCAAGCAAATGAGAGTCTGTGACTGTACTCGCAGGGAGGCAGAAGAACACATTTATTTTCATGCAGGTAATATTCAGAGTATTACACAGCAGAGTTTAATGTGAGTGGAATTACAGATCGTCTCCAGTTTCTGCAGATACAACATTTATTAAAGCCCGCAGCAGCACAATCTTAAAATGTCAGCCACCCGCTGGTATAATCTCTCACATAAAACAGCATGTGATTAAATCAAACTGCTTAAGGAAATTTCCAACATTCGTTACCGCTTTTGAGAACACACGCAATTTACAAAATGTAGCTTCGCCAGCGGCCTGTGTACTGCGTTCATCCAGTGCTGTAGATATTATAGTTTTGTATTTTAATGTAATTGAATTCCGTTATGTTCATGTTCCTTTAAGTTTATTGTGATTGCAAAAATAAACAATGTTTTCCAAATACTATCCATCAATGTGATTGGCCACAGAGAGTCTCGTGACGGCAGTAGTTCAACACCTGAGCGTCCATGACGGCACAAGCCAGTCGACGCATCAGCATTAACTCTACCTCTCATTTGAAGAAACATATTGAGGTAAATTACCATGATATTTATTGGGGGGGATCATCGCTGGGTCATCTAGACCAGGAATGCTCATTACATTAATCACGATAGCAAGACCACCACTGGTTGATCTTAATAAAATGTAAGAGATTGACTTTTCATTTTCTTCTGTAGCCGTCCGCCGCATGACTGTCAGGCATCTTATGTATGTGCGCTAAACATGCCGTGTGTTCCGAGAGTGCTCGTGCTAATGCGGGTACACTCCTTAAATGGTCAAGTAGACTTCATAATTCCACCAAAATGCCCGTCATGGCAAGGTCTCATTGTAAACACAGAAAGTGAATGTAAACAGTGGATATAAAGCAGATTTGCACCAGCATGGACTTGAAGTGTACATGTAACCCAATAGACCATTAAAACACTATTAATCAATCATAACAAGTAAACAAGAAAACTGCTGAACATCTGAGAGATGATGGTATATCATTATAATTATGCTCAGCCTTTATCAAGTTTTTCTAATGCCTGATCGAAAGGCAGAGCAACACTTTAGACCGAATTTTCCCAGCAGTCACAAATACACTCAGAAAACTGTGCATCATGCATTAGAATGAGAAAACGACTATTTCTGGCCTTAAAAGATACAAAATCAATGACTGTATCTCAAAAGGTTATTGTTGCCCCCATGTGCTACTTGAAGCCCGATGTTGCCCCTGGACTGTTCCAGAACCCTGTGCACACCCCTGCTCTATACCCCTCTATTGTGCGGGATGTGACATGACATTAATATATGTATACATAGCTTTCTTAGCATTGTTTTATGTTTTTAATGTATGCAACAATAACTCGCTCTGTCGTCATTAAGGGCGATTTAGACTCTTATCCATAAACTGATTTTATTGTAATTTACATGTACACAAATACTCTGTTTATTGCAATAATACTGGAGTATAAGGAATAATTAGTTTAAGATGTTTAAATTATTTGGGCCAACCACATCAAACATGTTTACATGCTACTTGCCAATACTCTGATTATTTGCTGAGAAATGTGATGTTTTAATGGTTTTTATAAATGGATATTTATGACCAAAAATAACTTATTGCAAATATGCCTCTTAAAATACAGCTTGGCGTGAGGAATATTAGTCAGTTTGTGAGTGTTTTTGAACACTTGATTAAAGAAACCACTTCATAAGAGTCGGTTTTGACCACACTGGATGCACTGTCGGTTTTGATTCACTAAAAAGAATCGGTTCAGAAGAGTCATTTGTAACCTGCTCGCTTGGTCACTCGGCGGTCGAGGGATTTGGCGACACTGCTCTGTGATCGGAGGTGGTAGTGTACAATCCGGAAGTGATCAGGACATGGAAAGGGCATTGATTGTTGGGGATAATGGAGGTACAAAAGGGAAGAATTGGATAGTTGTGGACAATAGGAAAAGGAACCAGGCGTCGGGTACAGATAGTGAGAGTATGTTCAGCAGTTTGGGAGAAGAATGGACGAGTATATGCTGAAGTTTGGGGTAAAGGAAAAAAAGAAAGGGTTAAAGGTAAGAAAGCTGTGCCACGCTGGTTTAAGAGTTGAAGCAAAATAATCCGTGTGAGAAACAAAGTACTCAGGACAGTTCAAAAACCATATTCTCAATGATGATTTTGGTCATTATGAGAGGGCGCTAGCAGAAGTTAGAAGAACAATCAGAGCTGCCAAAAGGGAATATTGGAGGAAATGGTGTGGCCGTATTGGTGAATATAGAAATGAGTAAGATTTGGGCACGATTAGAAGGATGGGAGGGATTAAAAACAGAGCTGAGGTATCAGAGTTTAATGAGAATCCAGATGTTTTGGTACAACAGGTTGCAGTATTTAGAGATAAACAGACCGTAGCTGACACAGGGACAGATGATGTATGTAATGAAATTATTAAACACTTATCCGATGCATCACTGAATGTTATATGATCTATGTACAATTAAATATGGGAAGCAGGAAAGTTACCATCATCTTGGAAGCATGGAAGTATTATTCCCATTACTAAAGCAGGGGAAGATAAATCCCAAGCTAATAATATCAGCTCATTAGCACTGACGACTAACCTCTCTAAGCTAATGGAATGAATGGGAATGGTTAAGGGATGGATGTGCTTTTACAAGAGGATGTTAGAGACTGATGTTAAGAGATTTTAACAGGACTGTTCTCTGATGTGGAAGAGGGATATGATACAGTATGGAAGGAAGGGCATTTAATGAAGTTAGTTTAGAAGCATCACATTCAGAGATTTATAAGATAGAAGCCCTATACTATCCAACACAATTATTCATTATATTTTCTCTGAAGCTGAACCAGATTTAGGAAAGTCATTATATGCAGTATATCTGGAACACTGATCAAACAGCTGCTGTTCTGTCTGTGGGGACGACACACAGACAGGAAAATGAACTTTGAACCATGTTGAGAATATATCTGTGTAGCTCAATGCTAATGCTAATGCTCACATTAATCACCACCTCTATCTATATACGCTCTCATTAAGAGTCATAGATTTACAGAGTTTGCTGTATTTTTCTTGTCAGCTTGTGGTTTGGGTTGAAATTGGAAATCAGTATTTTGTCCCGGGTCTGTGAGAAGCTGTAATTTTCCCAGATCAACCACCTCCATCATGGTAAAATGAAATGTCTCCTGTGGGATGTTCAGCTGTAACAGATGTTTGTCGTTTACACTTTTCCATATCTCATAAACACTCGGAAAACTAAAAGGTTGAGGAATTTTAAGAGGGGAATGACATGCTGTGTTTATATATGTACAGAATATATATATAGACGGTAAATCTCATCCGTGAGAGGCATATGAATGAGATTTAATGCAACACATGTACAGATGCAACGTGGGAGGTGTTAGTTTGATTACTTCCCACCAGTTTCAGTTGTTACAATACTGTCTCCTATCCCAGCTTACTAGCAGATGCTAACGGGTGATTTATGCTATTGCGCCAAATCCTGACCTGCACCTCTTCAAAACATAATGGTGCTTCTCGTGGACACAGACTACAGTGTTGTGAGACCGTACCCCAAAAATACCCAAAGATATCTGAGGTAGCATCACATTTTAAGATCTGTGCATCATGTCACGTTGAATTTGGACAACAGACTTTGTTTGGAATTGTATTAATCAGGAACATCTGCTGTTTTAATATTTGGTTTATGTTCAATGGAGTTACAAGAGAAACATGACAAAAAGACACATCAGTTTACAACTACAACTAAATATATGAATTTCATTTGTGTTTTTATTCTCTGGTCTTTTACTCTTTATATTTAGTATGTGTGACTATATTTTGTATATATTTTGTGTACATCTTTATGATGTTTTCACAGTTTGGTGTTCAGTTGTGTAAAGGGGTTAATGGAAAGGAGGAGGCGAGAACCGGCTTGACAATATAAATAATAGTTTAATATAAAACTAAAACAAAAAGACAAACACACACACACACACACAGGTGTCGGACAGCTGTCTGTAACTCTCTCTCTCTGTCCCACTGCCGTCTTCGGTCCCTCTCGAGGGCTAATTAGCCTGATTACGGGCCGGGTGTGCAGAATCATGACCTGCTCTCCGACCTGACACGTTCCTCCCTCGTTCTCTCAGGCTGGGGAGCCCCCGGCATGATGTGCATCCCCACCCCCCCTTTCCCTGGGGAGGGGCGTGCCTTCTGCCCCATCTGCCGGCAGGTCATCCCCGTCTACCTGGATGAGGGAGGGGACAAGGTGAGAGAAAAAAAAAAAATGTGGCACCTACACGCCGTAATGGCGATCGTGCCAAATTAACAAAACATTTTAAAAAGAGAGGGAAAGTCCAACACGGAGCGGCAGAGAGAGAGTTCTCCGATATGGTCCTCGGCCACTCCTCCACCCTCTAATGGACGACAGCCGCGCCTCCCAGGGAGGATTGGAGGTAGTCCTCCGGCCCCTGGCAGACGGAATGCCTCGCCGCATTCCGGTTGATGGAAGAGGTCTCCCCCACCCCTGGCAGCGGTCCGTTGGGAGCCCCTCCTCCCCTCGCAGTCGCCACCTATTCCTCCGCTCTAAGGCGGCCGAGCTCCTCCGTCCCCAGGTGGATGGCCACGGCGGCTCCGTTGGGGTGGATGGTAGTGGCGAGGACTCTACTACGGCACATCCCTCCTCCTTCCCGGGTTTCGGCACCAGTGTAAACAATTCATGGAAAGGAGGAGGCGAGAACCAGCTTGACAATATAAATAATAGTTTAATATAAAACTGAAACAAAAAGACACACACACACACACACAAAGGTGTCGAACAACTGTCCGTAAACGATCTCTCGCTGTCGCACCACAGTCGGCCTTTATCCCTCTCGGAGGCTTGATTAGCCTGATAAGGGACCGGGTGTGTAGAATCATGACCCGGCCCGCCCTCCGCCCTGTCTCAGCAGTCTTCAGGGAGAGTGTCTTAAACTCTGCTGACTCTAAGGGCTCAAAGGGAGAAACTCGTAGGCCTTGCAGGACTACAGAGACGTCCCACAAGGGAACGAGGTGCAGTCTGAAGGGATCCAACCTCCTGGCACCTCTCAGGAACCTGCATAGATAAACCGGCCTCAACTCTAACCTGTTCAGCACCAGTATTCAGAAGGCATGAAAACCTTTTCTTTTCTAATGTACTGTAAATGAATAGAGCAACATGAAGGTTCCTCAGAGTTTCTCCTTTTGTGTTCAGCTGGAGAGAGAAAGTCATTAAGGTTTGGAACAACATGAGAGTGAGTAAATACAGACTGTTCACTTGTATTGCTCTTCCTGCTGCTGTCAGATTGGTTAGCCGTTTGTTTATGTTGAGGGTTAAAGGTCACCTACTTTATTCAGTGCTGAAAGCAGTTCAGTTTCTAAAAACATCTGTCATGGTATTTTGTCAAGTTTTGGGAAGTTTTGGGATGCAGGTCATTGTCAGTGAGATCTGGCAACTCTTCTCATGTTTCATTGGCAGGTGCATCAGCTGAGTAAAACTCTCCAGGATGCTTCACATAAACATATGACTTCTGTGGATCCTTTGATTAGATTT
>NC_068296.1:137927-175427 GCF_025860055.1 Xyrauchen texanus | reverse complement strand
ATACTCTAATGCATTCATTTCCATTTGGATTCAACTAATGGATGCTCTTCACTTCCTGAGACGTCGTGTCCACATGGGTGGACTCTGGGCATTACATTTTGGCTTCACTATAGGCTATACATCATTTAGTTTGATTTAAAGCAGCTGATCTCAGTTCACGAGTTTACTGACAGTAAAGGGTTAAATGATTGACAGTGATTGGATGATGCTGGACGTTACTTTCAATCTGAATAAATTATGATAATGATGTCTGTAACATCTCAAAATCATCATAATCAACACTCCTGCAAACATCAGAAACTAATCAATGAAATAATCATTACGAATTATTATTTGATGAAAAAATCAGGAGGTTAAATGATTATTTCTGGTCAAATGTATGTCTGAGAGAACCGTCTGATCTGTTTACAACACAATGAATCAAGCAAATGAACTGCAACAACGTCATTCTCCCTTACAGAAATCAACACGGGACCAGATTAAAGTTTGGTATAAAAATCAATTTAAAAACTAGCCGTATAAAGTTGCATTTAGTGCAGGTAAACACAGATACTACAGGACATCAAACATATTTCCTGTATGAATAATGAACACGATGCCGAATGGTTTAAAGATCACATGTACAGAAGATGAAGGAAGAATGTTAGGTGTCCCACTTTACATGTTGTCCCACTGTAACTGTATTCAGACTATTGCTGGAGTCCGAAATCATTTCCTGCTGAAAACAAACCACATCAAATATAATCATTTCATCTCTTTTTACAGCATTTCTGAATGTAATAAACACAGAAACGGTCATGTTTGTCCAGACCAGAGGAAAGATCTTTGTTTTTCTCGCTGACGCTCGTGGGACAGGAGTGCTGTGGTGAGGATGTGTATGTTTAAATTCAGATTGCATTGGGGCATCGGTCTGTAAGTCATCTCTCTCCTGGGTGGGCAGCGCTGTAAGATGTGGCTTCATGATTTATTGCCCTTCTTTCCCTCTGAGTCAGCAGGTCAGACCTCAATGTGACGTACAGTGAACCTGCACATCAGACACATGCAGCGTCCCGTCATCTCCAGTGCCACGGTATGCTTTATTTGGGAAATGTAACATTCATCAGTGATTCAACGTATGGACTGATACAGAAAATGCAATTCTGTGGTTAAATGTATATTATAAAAGAATAGATGCTGATGTGTCAATTCAGTGTTTGAGTCGTGTTAAACCCACAGTATAGTAACAGCTATGATATGGATTTATAATATAGCACGCCTGTACATTATTGCTTCAGTGTTGCACACGTGTCTCGCAAACACTAATATAGTCTTTATAATAGTGTAATAGTTATCTTATAGTTTAACAATATCTTCTGAATGATGTACAATTGTCAGAACATTACAGCTGATATGCGTCACGTGTGTTAAACGTGTTTCTCATATCTCATCTTCATTTGCATGCCTCCGTTTGTTTGAGCGACCCGTCCAGATAAAAAGAGCAACACTGACTCAACCGATGGCATACGTTTGGGGGCGGGACTATCTGTTTGTACAACCATGGCGTACGTTTGGGGGCGGGACTATCTGTTTGTACAACAATGGCATACATTTGGGGGTGGGACTATCTGTTTCTACAACAATGGCATACAATTGGGGGCGGGACTATCTGTTTGTACAACCAATGGTAGACGGGGAGAGTTTTCTGGAATCTTTTTATTCAAAAACATAATGTGCTAAAGTGAGATGTGTTGGGCTGACAATCACAGCACAGTGCAGGAGTTTTACCCTAATTTACCCTACTGAATACATAACTAACCCACCAGACTGCATTTGAACTGATCAATGGTTGCGTGTGCTTCTTAATGAGTAACTTGACCATGAAGATTAGTCTTTGACTCGAGTGGTAGGACTCCAATGAAACTCAATATTAATGCATACAATAATCCTGATTCACATTGTTAACTATAAATGATGACCACGATGAATTAAGGATTACTGTCATTTAAACCTGCACTAGCATCACTATAATTTGAGCCATTTTTATCCAGTCTTAAGGAAGTGATCATTGTGCCCTAAAGTTGGCTTCAGTTAGGAATATATTAAAATGTGTATCTGCTTCACTCAAATGTGCAGAAGATGTTTTTAATGCATTTGAAACAGTACATGAGCAATCAACCACTAAACAGCAGGAAAACCTGCCACATCCTCAGAGGTCACTGTGTCAACCACCATAATGAAGCATTGCAACACAATACATTCTCCTACAGTCCGTCTTTCCCTAAGGTTTGATTCTTTTTTTATAAATACACCACTCTGTCTGGCTGTAAGTACTGGCGCCAATCACACAGCTGTGAAAACAGTCTGTTTCACTGGATTTCAGAATTTGTAGGCAGAAAATCATTTAATATTTCTCACACCTGCCTGTGTATGTTCCTCTGCGGGTGCATGTGAACTGGGGTGTGTTTGTGCCAGAACTTCTCTGGAAGTTAACCAGATAGAAAAATGAAGGGTTTTCTTCTAGAGGTCAGAGGTCAAACCCTTGAGAAGTCTTTCACAACATCAGGACAGAAAGAGTCAATTTGCTTGTAGTTAACGTTTCTTCTGGTCTAAATAATATTCATATTAATAGTTCTGCCAGTAAAGATAAAAGCTAAACTTTTACCAGTTGGGTGAAGCTCTGATCGTATGGTCAAGATATGATGAAATATTCTCTCAAGCAGATGAAGTTTTTAATGTTAATGTTCTATCGAGTTTTAAATCAACAAATCTGACCTCCCCACCCCAAACCTTAAACCTAAACTTAAACCCAACCGATAGTGTCAGAAACAAAATGTGACATGAAAAACAATGAATTTAAATTTGTGGTGCTTCTATGACACTTTGGGCTCATATGTGGACTCGTGTGCTCTTCTGGACTCTTACCCAGATCCCCACCTAACAGGGAACATTCCAACAACTTTGGCTAACATTATTCAAAGTTTTGGAAACAAATGTAAATAAAACATTAATGGAACATCCTTATAACCTTATTAACCTTAAATAACTTTCTACTAATGTTAAGAAAACTGGACATTTTCCATTACATCACACGTGCAACGCTCCATCAATTGAGCTATAGGTACAACTAGCTACATTAAAAATATTTGGAATATTTTTGAATAAAATATTTTAAAAAATATATAGCGACATGCAAAGACACTTGCTAGTGGACGTTTTTAATTAAGATTAATATGCAATCAACAAACCCAGAACACCTTAGCAACCACTTAGGAATGCCCTAGCAACCCCTAATAAAGCATTCTAGCCATGGCATCTAAGTTATTATTAATACATCTAGATATTAGCCCCTTTATTCATTAAAAACTTTTGTTATGCCAAATGGAGCATGGATCTGCAAAACTGTTAGCAAAGCAGCCAACAATAATTACATCACGTTTTGACAAAGATATCAGTGCCACCTTCTGATGTAAATCAGTGTTGATGCTGCTAACACATCTGGAGATGCTGAGGTGGAGAATCAGTTTATAAATCTTGCTCAATTTAAGTGTTACCACTAAAAGAAGATTATGAGCAATCGTGAGTCCTCTTGAGAGAAGACATTGAGATTTTGCTAATGAATGCAAGACTCGGTAGGATAGATGACCTTGGTTTAGGTGTCAGTGTGATGTGATAGTCCTCCAGGCGACTGTTAAATTAGGGATTTCCTTTCAGAGCGTCTGTGATGGGCCTGTGGGCAGAAACCATTAAGGAGATAAAATCAGAACTAGAGAGAACTACAGCCAAACACTGACTTGTTATTCTGATTGGCTCTGCACTGTTTTCTGTTCGCAAATTTACATTCGAATCAATATAAAAACAACCATATTAAGTGTTATTTGGAGTAAAAATGAGTTCAGGCTCAACTTGTGCAGTTGGTAATACGCTAAACATGACATTATCTGCTAAAAACAAATGCCAATGCGAGTGAAAACACTGGAGACTGGGAAATGAAAGCAGGCTTCTGGGATGAACTGGGAAACACTTCCACGTTAAGGAAAAAAGTGGACAGTTAACGTTCTGCAGAGAGCAGTTATATGATGATATCAACATCTATTTCCTACAAAACTTAACTATTATGATATGTTCAGTGGCAAGAAAAAGTATGTGAACCCTTTAGAATTACCTGCATTTATGTATAAATTTGTCTTAAAATATGGTTTGAACTTCATTCAAGTCACAATAATGAACAATCACAATCTGTTTTAACTAATGACACATAAATTAATGTATTGTTCTTGTAAATACTGAATACATTATACAAAAATTCACAGTGTGGGTTAGAAAAAATATGTGAACCCCTAGGCTAATGATGTCAACAAAAGCTAATTAGAGTCAGAAGATGGCAAATCTGGCATCCAATAAATAAAATGAATTTGGAGGTGTAGGGTTAGAGATCATTTGACTTATAAAAGCACTCAAACATTTTGAGTTTGCTATTCACAAGAAGCATCTGCTGACGTGGACCGAAAGAGATCTCAGAAGAACTACGATCAAGAATTGTTGATTTGCATAAAGCTGGAAAGGGTTTCAAATTTATCTGGAAGAGATTAGATATTCATCTGTCCACAGTTAGACAAACTGTCTATAAATGGAGATGATTTAGTACTATAGGTACTCTC
The DNA here is from genome assembly GCF_025860055.1 of Xyrauchen texanus. Lineage (NCBI taxonomy): Eukaryota > Metazoa > Chordata > Actinopteri > Cypriniformes > Catostomidae > Xyrauchen > Xyrauchen texanus. Next base: position 170,790 of record NC_068296.1, on the reverse strand, counting down.
TCTAGAAGTGGCCGTTAGATATTCATCTGTTCACAGTTAGACAAACTGTCTATAAATGGAGATGATTTAGTACTATAGGTACTCTCACTAGAAGTGGCCGTTAGATATTCATCTGTCCACAGTTAGACAAACTGTCTATAAATGGAGGTGATTTAGTACTATAGGTACTCTCTCTAGAAGTGACCGTTAGATATTCATCTGTCCACAGTGAGACAAACTGTCTATAAATGGAGATGATTTAGTACTATAGGTACTCTCACTAGAAGTGGCCGTTAGATATTCATCTGTCCACAGTTAGACAAACTGTCTATAAATGGAGGTGATTTAGTACTATAGGTACTCTCTCTAGAAGTGACCGTTAGATATTCATCTGTCCACAGTTAGACAAACTGTCTATAAATGGAGATGATTTAGTACTATAGGTACTCTCACTAGAAGTGGCTGTTAGATATTCATCTGTCCACAGTGAGACAAACTGTCTATAAATGGAGATGATTTAGTACTATAGGTACTCTCACTAGAAGTGGCTGTTAGATATTCATCCGTCCACAGTGAGACAAACTGTCTATAAATGGAGATGATTTAGTACTATAGGTACTCTCTCTAGAAGTGGCCGTTAGATATTCATCTGTCCACAGTTAGACAAACTGTCTATAAATGGAGATGATTTAGTACTATAGGTACTCTCACTAGAAGTGGCTGTTAGATATTCATCCGTCCACAGTTAGACAAACTGTCTATAAATGGAGATGATTTAGTACTATAGGTACTCTCACTAGAAGTGGCCGTTAGATATTCATCTGTCCACAGTTAGACAAACTGTCTATAAATGGAGATGATTTAGTACTATAGGTACTCTCACTAGAAGTGGCCGTTAGATATTCATCCGTCCACAGTTAGACAAACTGTCTATAAATGGAGATGATTTAGTACTATAGGTACTCTCACTAGAAGTGGCCGTTAGATATTCATCTGTCCACAGTTAGACAAACTGTCTATAAATGGAGATGATTTAGTACTATAGGTACTCTCACTAGAAGTGGCCGTTAGATATTCATCCGTCCACAGTTAGACAAACTGTCTATAAATGGAGATGATTTAGTACTATAGGTACTCTCACTAGAAGTGGCCGTTAGATATTCATCTGTCCACAGTTACACAAACTGTCTATAAATGGAGATGATTTAGTACTATAGGTACTCTCACTAGAAGTGGCCGTTAGATATTCATCTGTCCACAGTTAGACAAACTGTCTATAAATGGAGATGATTTAGTACTATAGGTACTCTCACTAGAAGTGGCCATTAGATATTCATCCGTCCACAGTTAGACAAACTGTCTATAAATGGAGATGATTTAGTACTATAGGTACTCTCACTAGAAGTGGCCGTTAGATATTCATCCGTCCACAGTTAGACAAACTGTCTATAAATGGAGATGATTTAGTACTATAGGTACTCTCACTAGAAGTGGCCGTTAGATATTCATCCATCCACAGTTAGACAAACTGTCTATAAATGGAGATGATTTAGTACTATAGGTACTCTCACTAGAAGTGGCCGTTAGATATTCATCTGTCCACAGTTAGACAAACTGTCTATAAATGGAGATGATTTAGTACTATAGGTACTCTCACTAGAAGTGGCCGTTAGATATTCATCCGTCCACAGTTAGACAAACTGTATATAAATGGAGATGATTTAGTACTATAGGTACTCTCACTAGAAGTGGCCGTTAGATATTCATCTGTCCACAGTTAGACAAACTGTCTATAAATGGAGATGATTTAGTACTATAGGTACTCTCTCTAGAAGTGGCCGTTAGATATTCATCCGTCCACAGTTAGACAAACTGTCTATAAATGGAGATGATTTAGTACTATAGGTACTCTCACTAGAAGTGGCCGTTAGATATTCATCCGTCCACAGTTAGACAAACTGTCTATACTGGTTAACATCTTTGTTCATGAGTCTACTATACAGAAAACATTAAACAGGTGTGTGTTCATGGCAGGACATCATGAAGGAAGCCACTGCTTTCCAAAAAAAACATTCCTGTATGCCTGAAGTTTGACCACCTTGACACTCCACAACACTACAGGGAAAATGTTTTGTGAACTGATGAATCTAAGGTTGAATTGTTTGTGAAGAACACACATTTTATGACCAATTAATGCAGAAAACCAGCTAATTCCAAAGGGTTCACAAAAATTCCAATGATGTACATTGACAGAGGGACCCGAGTAACATATGGGACCAGAATATCCCAGAGACTTCATGTAAGGCTCTTTTGACTTGGGCCAGTATGTAACTACCAAGCAATTCCCTATCAACTACCCAGAACACCCTAGCAACCACATAGCGATGCACTAACAACAACTCAGAACACCTTTATACAACCTGATCTCATAGAATCACGTTTCAATACCAAAATGTTTGTAGTGAACCCATTGTGCCACAGTCACATAATATTCGTGAGATCAGGCTCCCTTTATAACACTCAAACTTGGAGACGAGCACTACTCACATTTTTTTCAGGGAATTTGAACATCTGGTTAATTTGTAACCAGTTGGACGGGCTGGACTGGAAAATGGGGCAAACACACCAGACCAACTGGATGGGGAACCGGCTGGAACAAGACTAACCAACAGGACAGACTAGAATACACACAAGACTGAAAACAAGACGAACTGTTTGTTATACAGAAACAAAACAACGCTACGTGCTCTTACAACAAACAGAGAGAATGCATAGCAACGGCAAACAAAGCGATGCCACACATTCTCGCACTAAACAAAAGAGCGTACCTTGTGAAGCATATACCACGCAATGCACGCAACCGGTGACAAAAACAAAGCAGGACACCTGTGCGAGAGTTTGGGCACACACACGCCTGACACCTTAGACCGAAGTGACCAAACCTCAGCACAACATGAAGACATCTCGTGATCCAGCGCACAACACAATACTAGCACTAAGAGCACCCGTGTTCATGAGAGACAAAAAAAAAACAATTGACACAAGTGCATGCTGCCAAGAAGTGTGATGCACCTACATCAATAACAGACAGATATGGAACACGGTGTCCAGATCCCGACATGAATCAAGATGGACTGAAGAGCGCACAGTAGGGAATACAAACTTCCAAATACTTTCCAAATGGTTTCATTTTGGATTTAACCTCAGTCTTCACTTTTATAGGATGAACTATTGGTCAGCTCTCAAATACACATGTTTTTGGTGTTTCTGCACCCAGTTGTCTTTGTGACCTCTTATCTCCATGTCTGTTATCAATACTTTTCTCTTCAGAAACAAAGGCAAGAGAGTGAACATAAAACTGTGGTTCCATTGGAAGCGGTGGTTGAAGAAAGCGTTTTTGGCCTGAGATGATAAGAAGGATTATAAGTCCACGTTGAGTAAATGTGTGATCCCGCTTGAGTTTTTGGCACTTCAGAACACTTCAGAATTGAGCTTCAAGGACACCAAGATGTCCAGCAGATTTGACTAGAATCATCTTCTCAACTAGGATCACGTTCACAAATGATCCTGATTATCCTAAGTGAGGAAACAGTGTGCAGTAGTTCTCAGGCATCATTTGCATGTTTCATACTCTTGAAAGGTTTGTACAGATTGAACTTTTACTGTAGCTACTGGGTTTAAAGCTGGAATATTCAAAGTGTTTTGACTGATGAGTGAAACTGAACAGTTGTTTGTATGTAATTATCTTGAACAAATAACTCCAGGGCTCTTCTACCTCTTTTTTTTTTGTTTTTGAGGTTTTTTCATTTGATTTCATTTATTTTTTATTGAGAGATCCTATGAGCATTACCATGGCGCTTTATCACAAATGTTGTTTCAAGTCTCTTGGGGAATAGTTGAGTTATGGATATGAATGGTACCACAAATCATGCAGCTTGTTGAGGTGTGCTGTTATTTTACACTACACCACTTTTAAAATCTAAACAGATTTCAATATACAAGGCATCATATGCTAACAAACTTTGAACATTGCTGCAGATGAAAACTGGACATCACACAATAAACAACTGACGATTACATACTACGATCCTATCCAATCACAAACTCACGTGAAAACACATGCCCTCCCATTCTAGAAGACGCCTGACAGATTTAAACAAACTTGAATATGGGAAATGATTGTTGATGGTGTTGCTGCTATTTATTTTTGGTGTGATTAAAATTTTTTAACAGAATCAATATTTAACCCTCACAATTGCCCCCCAAATCGCCAACCCTAGCCTGACTCCCAACAACACCCCAGTGGTCACATAATTATACACACACAAATTACATAAACAAAAATATACAATAATCACACACATCCACTACACCTCTCTCTTCACTGTCCCTCCTCGAAAGCCTTAAAAAAAAATCTGGTATTTGCCCCATTTTTCCACAAACAATTCCAAATTCCCCAGTGTTCTGGATGCCCCCTCTTGAAAAGCTGCCACTCAGCCCATCTCCGAACAATACTCCTGAAATGTGGGCGCTCCAGCTGACTTCCAACACCTTCAAATTATCTGTCTGGCTAGCTTAATGCTAGGACCCAGTTTTTATGTGCTTATTCTCCATATTAATGACCGCCCCATCACATAAAATACAGAGTCTGGGGAAAAATAAAATTTGAGAGCCCAATACCTCACACATAAAACTCAGAATCTTCAACCAAAATTCTTGGATCTTAACACACCCCCAAAATACATCTTCCGATTGGCATCGCCAGCAGGTGGGTGTGTCTTTATACCAAGCCTATACAATCTAGAGGGGGTCCAACAGAATCAATGTAAAATCTTGAATAGCATAAGGTGCACCTCGAGATTGCATCTCTAGATGCAGACTTGATGTTATTTAGAATCCTAGTCCACACCCCCTCCTCCAATACCAAGTTTAGATCTTTCTCCATAATCTCTTGAAAGAAGTTGAAGTTCTGTCCCCCAGACTCTGAATTATCAGGGAGTAAATACACTGATGCCTCATGACCTTTTCCTAAATCAGTAATCACCTCTCCCAGAGTATCTGCTGCTTTATGGGGGTGTAAACTACTCCCAAAAACAGTACAGAGCAGGTGGCACAGCTGTAAATACCTATAGAACTGAGATCTGGGAATCCCAATGTGTTTGAAAGGATCTCAACACTCTCATATAGGCCACCGAGTGTAGTAACCCCCCTCACAATCCACAGCAGAAAGGGGACTTGTTAATACATCATTTGGGGTTCAGCCATATGCTTGAGGCAACAATTAAATAAATGTCTGAATTAAACACTGGATATTTTTGTCCACACCGAATGCAAATGTGAGATAATGGGGTGCAACTTAACTTCTCTGGTTAGTTTAATAGAAAGGGACTCTCTCAGGTGGAAGCGAACAATGAGCCAAATGCCTTTGGATTCGGTAATCCAAATCTTGGGTAGGACTATCCCACAGTTGTCAATTGGCCTGTGTAACTTATTGAAATGCAATTTGGGACTTTTACCATTCCAAATGAATGACTTCACTATACTATCAAATTGCTTGAAATAAGAGAGGGGGACATCTACAGGGAGAGATTGTAACAGGTAGTTAAATTTTGGAATCAATTCATTTCCCATTCATAGATAAATGTATTGAAGCCCACCTGCCCACATTGCTTGAAAACCTTTTTATTAAGGGGTCAAAACTGGGTTTAGACCAATTAACTCTGAAAACTTAGAAAAGGTTCCACACCTCCTACCACCACCCCTGGAAAATCATCCTCATTTCTTATCACAGCTGCTAATGGTTCCAGGGCAAGACAGAACAATAATGGGGAAAGGGGGCAACCCTGCCGGTGCCCCTATCCAGAGTAAAATAATCTGAAATTAATCAGTTTATTTGAACCACTGCTACCGGGTGTCTATAAAGTAACATAATACATCCAGTATTCCCGAACCCATATATTTCCAAAATCTTAAAAAGATTATCCCATTCTACCATATCAAACCCCTTTTTGGCATCAAGTAAGATGGCAGTGTCCAGAGTCTGATCATTTGCCACTGACCACATGATATTGATGAAACGCCTAATGTTATTAGAAGAGCTATGGCCCAGAATAAACCCCACCTGATCTATATGTATAAGAGATGTCATAACTTTACTCAATTGGTTATCCAGAAATTCTGACAATATTTTAGCGTCTAGCTGGATCAAAGAAATTGGATGGAAACTCTTACACTCGCTTGAAACTTTGTCCTTTTTAAGAATCAAACTGATCCAGGCTTGTGTCATGATTGGTTGCAGCTTTCCATTCTTTAATGATTCCTTATAAACGTCTAGCAAAAGTGGAGCCAGTTCTGCAGCATAAGATGCTGGCCCCAGACCACCACCTGGCCCCAGACCTTTGCCTGTAGGTAAGGCCTTAATTACCTCGTCAAACTCCTCCAAGGTTATCTCAGAATCTAGATAATTTTTTTTGCTCAGTCGTCAGTTTAGGGAGTTCTAATGGTTCCACAAAGTTTCTAATATCCTCATCTGTAGAAGAAGACATGGAACTATAGAGATCAAGCCTTAAAAATGTGTTTGAATTCACGATTTTCAAAAGGGATACATTAAAAGTGCCAACTATATGATTTCTTTTTCTCCCTGTGTGGTCACACCTATAAACTCACCAGGGCATCATCTGAGACTGAAATGTTTCCAATTGAGCAATCAACAACAGATGAAATGAGGGATTTAGATATATTTAAAAAATCTATTCTACAATAAATCTTATGGACCGATGAATAAAATGTATAGTCCCTACAGATGGGTTTAAAAGTATCCAAATATCTGTAAGACCAAGATTTTTACACATCCTGTGAAGCGCCAATGATGCCCTAGGGGGTTTACACACTTTTGCTTCACTATGATCAAGGACTGAATCCATCAATAGATTAAAATCTCCTCCTAATATTATATCATGAGATATAATGATACAACATCCCTTCCAGATCTATAAAAAAGCCCTGATCATCAGCATTAGGTGCGTAAATATGAACCTGAATTTCTGCTAAAACAATAATTATATAGTAATACAATAATCAAACCCTGAAACTACCCCTGAACCAAACAAACAGAAAAATGAAAAACATGTGCATAAACCCTGCACATGTAGATTCATCCACATACTATCCCGAAGGTGTGTTCCTCCCCAAAACAAGCTCCAGCCGCTTGCGGAACCATTACAAAAAAAGGTGCCCAGTTTCCTCGGACAGTCAAGTGAGTGTTCAGTGAGTCAAGCTCACACGGGAGCAACATGAAAATCACCAAATAACTTACTCATTCCAATGACTTTATGAAAAACATCGATTGTTGTGGGCATGTAAATACTTTGTGGCCATCCTTAGTATCTATTCTCAGAAACATCAGTGCAAAAGCGATCTTCCATTAATGTGAGAGTTTCTTCATTCCTTGAATCGATCACATTTCTCTCTTGTCAACTTTGCAAAGTCTGGGAAAAAGAAAATGTCATGGTTCTTCCAAGAAAGCCTTCCTTTACTCCTCGCCTTGAATAACATGAGATGTTTATCAGATGATCTCAGAAATGTGACTAGAATTGATCAGGGCCGGTCTCCCTCTGTGGATCTCTGAGCCGGCTCTCTGTGAGTTTGCTCGATTTTCAGCTTATTTCCTGTTATGTCAAGAAGACTGGGGAAGAGCTCATCTAAGAATTTCAACAATTAGGATGTTGTTTTGCCAATTACGATGGTCTTCCAAATTTTCCCAGATGCACTGCAAATCTGCCTTGGTCGCTATTGGATTAGCAGCTAATTCCCTCTCCGATGACTCCAGATAATTGATCCGTTTCTCTACGTCCCTGATTCTTGTAACCAACTCAGAGAATTTCTCTATCACCGTAATCGATCAACGTATTACCGCAAAGACCTTTGTCAGCATCACAGACATGCTGGACAGTTGATGTTGAATTTCTCCCGCCGCACCATCCAATTTGAGTCCCTGGTCTGCGGCCCTGTCAGAGGCATCAGCTTGAGGATGTAAGTGTCTTTTAATGTCTCCAGAGTCTGAGAATTTTGAATTCAGTGAATTATTGTCTTCATAGAACAGTTATGAAACAGAGTGTATCGAATCTCACCGGTTTATGACACAAAATTAATTAAAAACTAGCAAAGTGCAGAGCTCGCCGTTCACACGTCCGACCCTCGCATGGTGCCACGTGACTCCAATCGTGCTGCTACATTAAATTCTGAGTTGTGAAAGAAATTGGCAAGTGCATTTGGGTTAGGGTTAGGGTTCTTGGGTAGGAAGATGTGACGCATGACCTCTAAAGATGGCAGCCAAGGTTACTGCCTTTACAAATTAAGTACTTGTTAATTAACTAATTAACCTAACCCTAACCTTAACCCTAACCCTCAAACTTCTACACTAGGTGGGTGACTTAAATTTGGATTCAAATTGGACTCCAGAAAGCTCCTATAATCAGGCCCGGCTCCTGCCAGCTATGCTTGGGTGGGCTGGGAGAGTTCATAGGTGATGCAAATGTGATGATGATTATTTCTCTTTGACTTTTCTGATTAATTCTTTAAATAGAAATGTAATTAACAATTATACTGCCCTTCAAAAGCTAAACACAAAACTGAGTTATGATGGAAATCAGGTCTTTTATACTACGATATGTCCTGTGACAGATGAGTTTGGCTCATGCACAAAATGAGAGAAAACATTGTGAAAATGCAGTAACTACAAAAGCCACATCAAATAATTCTATGGATGGACAGACAGATGGATGGATAAATGGAAGGTAATGTCAGCACCATAGATTATTTTCATGTCAAACAACACTATTACAGCACTGCAAGAAGATGTAAATAAAAGAGATGTGAGACGCGAGATGAAGACAGCATCTCCCAGCAACACCGAACGTACAACATGGGAAATAGAAACACGCATCCTGCAAACACTGAATCCAGCCCTGGCCACGAATGATACAATCAGCTAATACTGCCGGGTTTGGTGCTTTACAAATCAGGTCTAGTATTTTACGAACACCTGCAGCATGATTTTGGGAAACTGAAGTGGAAGAGAGGGAGATATTTGATGAGCTGGAAGAGGGTGTCTGTGGTACAGTAACAGAAGCAACATAGTCACTGCTAGAGACACCACCAGGCTTCTTTATGGGCACTAAAAACATGTGCATTGCACAAAAACATCGTCACTGACTCTCTGGTTTGCAGCAGCTACTTCTTGAATGAGTCGCTGCTTTTGGCCAATGACAAAAATAGAAAAATACTTCAAATTTCTGGTACTATTTTGTGATTGGTCGGGACGGTACAGCCCACCCTCAATGTTTGCAACACATAGCCCGCCCCCAAACTGCTTTTAACCGATGCACAAATCATAAAAAATCTAATATTTATTTTAATTCTGTGTTTGTCAAAAGTTTGATTGGGTGGGCAAGACTCACATTTGGGTGGGCTCAGCCCTCCATCTCCATTTCTTGACCTTGTCGCTTGATTTCCATTGGCTGCTCGCCCTATGACTTGGAGGAAGTCGTGGAGCATCATTCACTACGAGATTTCCTCTGTTGTCATGGATAGGCAGTTCAAATATACCACTCCTGTTTGATGTCCTCCCACTACATGGACTCATCCTCTGAGGGTAAGTAATTATAGTCGTTACCCTTCATACATTACGTCATTTTCTCCAAATGACTTTCTTCAAATCTGCTGTCAGGAGCTGACTAGCACCAACCTGGCCTGACTGAGAATTGGAGCTAAAAGTCATGTAGTGTACTTCAGTCTTGAGAGATCAGATTTAGGATTTAGAATTTTCTTTGAATTTGTACAAAGCTGGTTAATTATATAATTGCTCAAAAGTAATTGGTAAAGTAACAATTAAAACTAAAACTAAATGAACCCCCTAAAAATGACAAACTAAAAACAACAATTATAATACACAAAAAATTGCTTGTTTAACCACATTTATTGTCATCCAAGAGTCTAAATCCAAGGAATTTAATTACAGTAATGTACTACTAATTATAATAATACAAATCTATTTGTCATTTTGTTTTTTGGCAAAGGAATATTCCTACCATTTTTAACAACAACAAAATGGCTTGACTATAAAAGTTGTGCTCGTCTTTATTTCTCTTATGATGCTTGTGATTACAGTGATCAACTGTGTGATTATCAGGAGCAGATGGGAAATAATAGATGTGGTTAGGATGATCAGCTTCACCAGCACACATCACAGTCTCATTTATTAGTGATTTAGTGAATGGGAGGAAACTCAGATCGAAAGAGAGAATACAGATGACTTCCACAGGAATTCTGTCCTCAATGGAAACTGATATACAGGTGCCAGGAATCATATGCTCGGCAAGATCGAGGATGAACTGAAATGTGATTTTCATTCCTTTGTCTGTGAAATATGAGACGTCATTGTGCAAAAGAGAACATAATTGGCCGATTCATAACACTTATATAAGCATATTTGAAATACGGATGCAAAGAATAATAGAATTAAAGTTGTAAAAAATGTTGTATTGTTCAATAAACCGATATATGGAGTGTAGCCATGCATTGTGATTACTCCAAAAGAGATTTCAAAAGAGTAATCTTACATCTGCAGCCAGGCCTAAAATTTCACTGAATGTTTACACAATATTATTTTTATTAAACATCTGTAGTATGATTACAGATAAACTCATTAATCACAGTCTAAGTCATGAGAAACTATAAGCATGCAGATAAATATTTCACACACATATATACAGGTCCTTCTCCAAAAATTTGCATATTGTGATAAAGTTCATTATTTTCCATAATGTAATGATAAAAATTAAACTTTCATATATTTTAGATTCATTGCACACCAACTGAAATATTTCAGGTCTTTTATTGTTTTAATACTGATGATTTTGGCATACAGCTCATGAAAACCCAAAATTCCTATCTCAAAAAATTAGCATATCATGAAAAGGGTCTCTAAACAAGCTATTAACCTAATCATCTGAATCAACTAATTAACTCTAAACACCTGCAAAAGATTCCTGAGGCTTTTAAAAACTCCCAGCCTGTTTCAATACTCAAAACCGCAATCATGGGTAAGACTGCCGACCTGACTGCTGTCCAGAAGGCCATCATTGACACCCTCAAGCAAGAGGGTAAGACACAGAAAGAAATTTCTGAACAAATAGGCTGTTCCCAGAGTGCTGTATCAAGGCACCTCAGTGGGAAGTCTGTGGGAAGGCAAAAGTGTGGCAAAAACGCTGCACAACGAGAAGAGGTGACCGGACCCTGAGGAAGATTGTGGAGAAGGACCAATTCCAGACCTTGGGGGACCTGCGGAAGCAGTGGACTGAGTCTGGAGTAGAAACATCCCCGCATTCCCCAGGTCAAGCCACTTTTGAACCAGAAACAGCGGCAGAAGCGCCTGACCTGGGCTACAGAGAAGCAGCACTGGACTGTTGCTCAGTGGTCCAAAGTACTTTTTTCGGATGAAAGCAAATTTTGCATGTCATTCGAAATCAAGGTGCCAGAGTCTGGAGGAAGACTGGGGAGAAGGAAATGCCAAAATGCCTGAAGTCCAGTGTCAAGTACCCACAGTCAGTGATGGTCTGGGGTGCCATGTCAGCTGCTGGTGTTGGTCCACTGTGTTTTATCAAGGGCAGGGTCAATGCAGCTAGCTATCAGGAGATTTTGGAGCACTTCATGCCTCCATCTGCTGAAAAGCTTTATGGAGATGAAGATTTCATTTTTCAGCACGACCTGGCACCTGCTCACAGTGCCAAAACCACTGGTAAATGGTTTACTGACCATGGTATTACTGTGCTCAATTGGCCTGCCAACTCTCCTGACCTGAACCCCATAGAGAATCTGTGGGATATTGTGAAGAGAAAGTTGAGAGACGCAAGACCCAACACTCTGGATGAGCTTAAGGCCACTATTGAAGCATCCTGGGCCTCCATAACACCTCAGCAGTGCCACAGGCTGATTGCCTCCATGCCACGCCGCATTGAAGCAGTCATTTCTGCAAAAGGATTCCCGACCAAGTATTGAGTGCATAACTGAACATAATTATTTGAAGGTTGATTTTTTTTGTATTACAAACACTTCTTTTATTGGTCGGATGAAATATGCTAATTTTTTGAGATAGGAATTTTGGGTTTTCATGAGCTGTATGCCAAAATCATCAGTATTAAAACAATAAAAGACCTGAAATATTTCAGTTGGTGTGCAATGAATCTAAAACATATGAAAGTTTAATTTTTATCATTACATTATGGAAAATAATGAACTTTATCACAATATGCTAATTTTTTGAGAAGGACCTGTACAGTATAATATATAATAAAGCACTAATAGACCCACCACAGTTTCCCATCATCCATCACTTCAGTTCAGCTCATTAACACTAAATCATCTCACAAGCATCTTGAGAGTGTTTCACACAGTTTTACTCATGTGAACACTTGTAAAAGCAATTCCTTCACTGGAATGCAGAGGAACATCTGCTTCAGTTTGAAAATTAAACAAGTTAGGTGTATGTAGAGCGGAGGAGGGCGGGGCTGGTCTCCAATCAGCCTGATGGGGCACGCGAGGGATAAATGCGGCCGGTGAAGACAGTTAGAGAGAGAGAGAATTACACTAGTGCACTATACTGTAGTGTGCAGATCACTGGAGATCTATACTAGTGCACTATACTGTAGTGTGTGAGTGCAGAGACAGCAGAGGTCCAAAACTCAAGAGTGTTGTGAAGATTCTCTGGTCTTTTGGCGCCATCTGATGGAGTAAATCAACAGATTTCTCAGTGAGTGTTGAAAGTTTCCATTGTCTGGCATTTAACCTGCTGTTTAACTCAGAAAAGGTGGAATAATGGTATTAAAATTGATTAGTAGGTTCTTTTTCATTTGTAACTATATTTTCAACGTCCATTGAATTAGGCAAGTATAAATTATATATTTATATAAATAGATTTTTCATTTTATCAGAAAATGAAATGTTTGCTGTAGGTATTATCATAAACTTCAGAATGTTGCTCCAGCCCACAGCTGAACATCACACGCTGTCTGTCTATTCGGACACATTCCTGCACATATCAGATGATAAAACAGATTTGAGAGGAGCAAAGATGTCAACATGCCTTTGCATATGACTATGGAAAATTAGCTTTTAAAAATAGAACATGGCAACGTTTTTGCTCAAACAGCTTCACAAAAATGGATGGCCTAAAATCGGACATAACCTCTGCACAGATGATGGACTCTTAATGGTTGATGATCGCATAGTGGTCCCAAGAGGGTTAAGATCGGAGGTGTTGAAACGACTTAAGGTATCCAGTGCTCCATGGCTCATGCGTATACTGACCTGGTCTCAGCACTGCCTTGCACTAGATGGTTGAAAACTGCATTCCCTGACAGGAACGCTTTCCTGATAATGAGAAGGAACCACTTCTCCCACATCCTGTTCCACAGGGCCCGTGGCAAAGAATAGCTGCTGATATATTTGAATTCCAAGGATGAGCATTTCTTCTAATTGTGGACTATTTTTCCAAAAACCCAGAAGTCCTTCAGCTACCAGACAAAACATCAGGTTCTCTCATCACCAAATTTAAAGCCATGTTTTCCAGACATGAGGTGCCTGATATTCTAATTGCAGATCACGTCTCATTTGCAAGCTCAGAAATGGCTCGCTTTGCCTATGATTGGGGTTTCAGCAACATTCATTCAAGCCCCTGTTTTCCTGGCATAGCTGAGCGGGCTGTTAATGAAAGCTGCCGTGAGCACTGGCACTGATCCGCATCTTGCTCTTCTGTATCTCAGAAATACCTCTGTCACAGGTCTCAAGTACTCACCTTCACAGATGCTCATGGGTTGTGTCCTATGCTACAACCTGCCTGTGAGTAAATCTGTCCTACAGCCCTCAACTCCACTGCATATACAAGAAGCACTGCAGCGCCGCCAACTGCAACAAAAGAGATGTTGTGAAAAACAGCTGCCCCGCTTTCCTCTTTGCAGAAGAGGGAGGGAGTGTGCATGTGGATAAAAAACACATGGAAACCAGCCACAGTGGTCAGAGTCAGAGATGAGCTCTGATCATATGATGTTCTCACATCATCAGGTGTCTCTAACCGGCGAAACAGAAGACATCTCCGGCCTGATAGATCAGTCAGGTACAATTGTCAGCAGGACCGTTCCCAAGATAGAGACAGCGACATAATGATCGGTACTGATGCAGAGGCTGGTCAAGTTGACGTAAGTGATTACATTCAATGAACCGTGATGAAAGACATTTCAAGCTTCTAATGCACAAGAGCTGGACATCCTGTCAGACTTCCTGTCTAATTTAAGTACTATGTTCGTTAAAACAGTGTGAGTTTCTTTGTGAGCATTCATAATGTTCAGTAGTATGTTAAGGGTTACTTTACTTTACTGATTAGTTTAATCAGGCTCAAAAAGGGGGATGTAGTATAAGCAGCTGATGGACTAACCTACCCCTGTAGTTGGTACAGCCCGAGTGAATATATGGGTGTGTGTGTTCCTTTAAGGAAGTGATGTACTTGTAAGTCTGAGGTAAACAGTTAAAGTGTTGAGTTTGTGAAATCCTGACCTGTGTGATCTTGATTAGAAACACAACAGACAATGCCAGTTCAATAGTTAATCTCTTAATTTAGTGGTGTGTTGTAATGGATAAACCATTAAAAGGCTTTGGATAAAACCCTCGGCTAAATAAACATGACTAAATATAAATACAATATAAATGTGTTTTTTTTTTTGTCTCGCAGATCCTCCCATATCAAGACTGAGTCAAGATCAAGAATGAGAAGAGATGTTTCCTGGCATCACTTCGTCAGATGGACATCTGTGAGGACATCGTGCCCTGGCACTGCCAGAGGTGGGTAGATTGACTTTTCTGTGTTCCAGCTTGTAGTTGATCTTCGAAGACTTTGAGGGAACTGTGTTGACAAATAAGTGTATGTGTCTGATCAGACGGTCCGAGCCAAAGAGACGCCTGAGTCGTTCAGAAGATTCTTCTAAACTATAAAACTTCACGAGCAAACACTAGTTACTAACCCTCACAAAGTATTCATCAAACATGAAATCATGATAGTGATTTGAGGTCAAAGATATAATATTTTATTTTTCTTCAAAAGGGCTCATGTACATAATTGAAGAAAATGATACCCAGATGCTTTTTTTTTGTAGATTTTAGGTTTATAATAGTAAAACAATTAAATCAAAACATTATGTACAAAATACAGTATGTCAGCTATATAATCTTTTCATTTAAAACTATGAGCATTTTTACAAAGAAAAATATGAGAAGAAAATATTGATTAGGAAAAAGGTTTGTCATTAAATGAAGCACTTCCTTGTTTACACCCCCAAAGGCACCTTTAACAAGAACCTTACATTGGTCCATGTTACCATTATGTTTACTGACAATGAAGTACTTTGCTTTATGCTTTATTCAGTGTTCATCCACATGAAAGCAGATGTTTTAACTGCTGCAGATTAGAGATACGTGTACAGTATTGAATGAATGTAAAGTAGCTGCCTTCTCAGTTCAGTGAGTCATTACACCTCAGCAGGTGATTCAGGAGTCAAAAGAGCCTTTACTACATCACCCCTACACAGATGAACACAAGTACTCATCACAGACTATAACGCCACCACATCTATGATGTGGGAATCATCATTGTTTGGCTCTGTTTTCATCTCCAAAGACTCCAAGCTGGGCGGCGTGTCATCCCGTGAGGGGTTTTTATGTGAAGGGCAGAAAGGCAAATATTTGGTCCAGGAGAAAGTCGAGAGACGGGCAGTTATTCCCCAGGGTAGCCCGTACACATCGACCACTTTCCAACGTGTTCTCAGACTCGTTTTGGTGAGCCCTGTTCCACGCGACAATGCCCCGTTCACGCTTTGTTCCTGTGAGAATATTAGACAGCTGATAACTCGCTTTTATTCATTTACAAAGTGTTTTGATTCAGTTTATTGCACACGTAAGCTGACAGGATTGAAGTGAACTCACCAGGGATCGTGTTATCAAAGAGAAATCCAAAGAATCCTCCAACAAACATACTGGTTGTGAGAAGAACTTGAAGCACCTGATCCAGTTCAACAACACCTGTAAGAAAATGATGAGATTGTGTTTGAAGCTTTTATTTAGTTTCTCTTGAGCGGATTATAGATCATACCTGTTACTATGGCTGTGGGATTTTTCAGTACCCAGTTGGGAATGACGAGCCCAGAGAACATGGAGAATCCGAAGATGAAGATGTTGCGTGAAGAGTTCATGTCAGCATACTATTAATAGAGAAAGCAGGGGTCATATGAAGACATGTTAGGGGAGTGAGCTCACATTGCTTGTGTTTTTGTGCATTTATTTTGCACCGATCAAATGTACCTGTAGGTTTGAAACTCCTGCTGCAGTGATGACCCCAAACATGACCAGAAACATCCCTCCAATCACAGGAGACGGTATTGTGGTGAATATGGCTCCAATTTTCCCAAACACTCCCATAATGATCATTATAAACCCACTGGCCACAATCACCATGCGACTGCCGACCTGCAGAGCAGAACGTTTTCTCTCAGTTCATGTCATTTAATTTAACATATACAGCAATCTTTCTGAGCCACATTTAAAAAAAAAATGCCATTTTAAATCTTTATAATATTGCTTCTTTAATTAGGGGTCAAGCCCCGAAGGGGCGAAAGATCCCTATTGTTTTCATTAGTTTTCTTTTCTTCTTCTTCCGCTCTTGAGTCTATGACATCCCATAGAACCGCTTGTGGGAAAGTTATGAGATAGAGGACAGTCTCATGTGTCACTACAGCAAAATCGCCGTCTCTAGCGCCACTAACTGCCCAAACTTGCACTCACGTTTATGTAAATAAAGTTTTAACTGTGAGTCCTAGAAACTAAATAATTTTGTCCACTTATTCCATGGCTCACGACGATTCGATTGCACCCTATGACGTCATTTTCCATCATTAATTGTTTTTTTTAGTTTCAAACTCATCCTAGGCCGTGTGTCCGATTTGCACAAAACTTGGCCTGAATCATCTACAGGCACGCAGGACAAAAATATATTCACAGAATTTAGATAAACCATACCGTTTTCCAATGGCGCTTTCACAAATTCGCAGAAGAACGTGCAAAATTGAACTTGAGGCTGTATCTCTCTGCCACGCTTTAAGGGATTTAGACGAAACTTGGTATGTGTCATCACCATGAGGCTCTGAGGTTACCCGCACCGTTTTGTTGCATTGCCCCCTACTGGCCATGAGATATGAAAAAAGCGAATTTTGGCTTATAACTTCAGAACAGTTTGTCATAAAATCATCAAATTAGGTTCAGTAGGGCATAGCGAGTCCAACGATATGAAAAATCCCTATGTCGGCCATTTTGGATGTCGGCCATTTTTTATTTTGACATAAAATGCTGTATTTTATGAAAGTCTTGGTGTATCGTTACGAAACTCGGTATGTGTCTTTGGCACAATGCTCAGTAGGGACTCAACGTTTCGGGACAGCACCACCTTTTGGTAAAAACTTATAATGCTATTTCATAAAAATGCTAACAGCTATTGAGTCCTTTTGCCTACTGTCTTGAGACTGGTCTTGATAGAATCCGTTGTTCATACCGAGAACAATGAAACCAGTTATGTCATGAACGAGCAAACTTCCTGACCACCATTTTTAAATGTTTTGAAAACCTACTTTTTCAAACTCCTCCTAGACTGTTTGTCCAATTTGCAAGAAAATTGGCCTGCATCATCTAGAGGCAGTCACGACAAAATTTTATTCACAGAATTTTGATAAACCATACTGTTTTAGAATGGCACTTCAACTAATTTGATGAAGAAACCGCAAAATTAAACTTGAGCCTCTATCTCCGCAATGCCTTGAGGGATTGAGAAGAAACTTGGTACGTGTCATCACCATGAGGCCCTGAGGTTACCTGCAGTGTTTTGGCACACTGCCCCCTACTGGTCAGGAGATAGAAAAATGGCTATTTTGGCTTATAACTCTTGAATGCTTTCAATAACCATCATGCCCAGATTCTACCTCAGCAGTTTCAGAACAGCGCCACATACTGGGCAAAAGTGAAGTAGCAATTGTTTATATAAAAAAAGTTTTATATGATTGAAAGCTTTCTTTTTCTGACTCCTCATACACTGTTCATCGGACCAAAAACATGTCACAAAGCTCCTTTTGCTGCTTTTGGTGCCGATAAATGGCTTGACCCCGGTATTGCGGCTTGCTGCTATATTTCTGTTTACATCAGAAGTAATGGGATAATACAGTAGTAATCTTATGCAATCATTGTGAAACTGGAAAATACTGGATATTAGTAAGTGGATATATTTATTATGCAAGCTTGTACCTTGGTGATTCCCAACGCTCCCACATTCTCGCTGTAGGAGGTGGTTCCATTGCCGGTGCCCCAAGCACCTGCCAGCAGACAGCCAATGCCTTCAATGCCAATGCCCCTGTTGATGGCATGTCTGGGTGGTGGAGGGGCACCTGATAGCCGGGCACAGGCATGATAATCACCCACTGACTCAATCATCGAGGATAGGACCCCTGCCAAGATCCCGAAAACCCCTCCCAGGCTCACAGATGGCACACCCCATTGACCTGGAAATGAAATAAAAAAACACTTTTGTTATTAAAACACAGTTTAAATAATCTCTTCAGCATTAAATAGTCAATCATGTTTGTTTATGTTAATAAAAATGATTGAAATAGGGATATATATGTTGTTTATTCTGAGGAAATATACTGTATGTATATTGAAATATTAACAAAACCCCTTTTAACTTGGTTTAATAGGTGTCTTATGAGTATGTCGGACATGTTGATGAATAAACATCCTCACTTGTAAAGTCTGAGAAATGTGCCATATAAAAATTAAAACTACCATCAGACATGCAATATGCATCCTATCTGCTTAAATTATTGGCCCACATACATTATATTCAACATTCAAACACAATAACAGCCGGCTTCGATTGAATCCATTACATTTAAAATAAATGCAAAGACATAATTGTTGAAGTGTTACATTATATATTATCCTTTACAAACAGTATGTGCTGTGGTGGCTCTTCCCCTAAGATCTTACATTATGTTTTATGATCATCGCTAGATCATATTTGGCCTCAAATCTGTGACAGCTGGTTAGACTTCGGTCGATTGCGATCGTAGTTTGTGCGATTCTTTAGTGAAAAGTAACTAAACACTAAACAGCTGCGATTCAATTGGGTCTCAATAGAACTGATGCCTGAGTTTATACTGATCCACTGATCCTGACAGAAATTTAAAGAAGCCCAAATCCCCAATAATATTTTGACACTGGGCGTTTCAGGCCAATGAGCAGCACTTTTGGATAGGCCCGTCTCTAGCTCTAGGATGTAAGGTGGGCCGTAGGACTCACTGGGGTGGGACAGACAGTTGGGGAGGTGGTTGGTGGGTCGTTGCCAGAGTGAGCCAACCTCATGATGGGTTAGGGTGGGTTAGGCCCATCCAGGCCCCACTGTGGAGCCGGGCCTGCTTGGGTCATTTTCAGCTGAAATTGAGTGTAGTGCCCATTGACAGCAGACCTTTCCTGGGGTGCCAAAAGAACCTGCAAGTTCCGCGGCAGAGTGTTTGTTTGTAAACATCTATATGGCTTGGGCCAATTTTATGCTCCTAAGTCTCCTTTATCTGATCACTTAGAAAAACAAGCCACACAATTTTAATTATCCTGTCTTTAGCTCACATGTTTTGGGAAGTTATGTGTCGAAGTTTAATATTTAGGGTTGAAATCTAAGAATGATCAGTTGTAATAGAGATGTTTTATTTAGCAACACCACTGATAAATTATGTTTCTTGTAATCATACAATATGAAGCATGTAAAATATCTGAATATAACATGCAAATGTATGTTAATTGTGCTGGTTGAAATACCTGGGTAGGGAAATCTGAACCAAGGCGCTCTTCCCGTAACATCACCTTTAACATCAGTCCGAGCGAGATAACCGTACTGGTCAGGATCTGACGGCAGGACGTTGTAGGTGGTCAAAATGTAACAAATTAACCATGACAGAGTGATTCCCAGCAGGACCTGAAGAATCACACCAGATCACAACATTTAAGAAGACTGAAGCCACCAAAGCATAAACATTCCAGAAACAGGTACAATAATTCAATGACTTACAGGAAGAATCTGAAAGATGTAAATCCTGCAGGTGTGGAACTTCTCTGCTCTGCTGTATGAGGGGAAGGGGATGGCGATGTGACGGAGATACTGCGAGAATATCACTATTAAACATGCTGTCCTGTGAAGGATGGAGAAATAAACCTAACATGAATATTTAAGGGTTAGTTCACTCACACATGAACATTCAGTCATCATTTATTCACCCTCATTTTGTTCAAAACCTTTTTTACTTTCTGTCTTCTGTGGAACATGGTGAGTTGTGCGTGGATGCCGCAGAGAATAACATGAAGCCTCCACACGCGCTACATCTCCATGGCAACACGCTCAACAAGTCACGTGATAAGATGCGTGGATTGACGTTCTCAGACACGGAGGCAACTGAGATTCGTCCTCCACCACCTGGATTGAGGCGAGTCACTACACCACCACGAAGACTTAAAAAGCACATTGGAGATTGGGCGTTACAAATTGGGAGAAAAATCACAACTTAAACTAGTCAATCTACTCTTTTTAACTACAATTGTATATGTTTGTATGTTTACTGCAGATATTGGATTATATTATTTAATTCTGCAATTACAAGTTCTGATTGCAGAATGTAATAATATCCCCTTATAGTTATATACTATATGTAATTAGGGTGACATTCACAAAATTATCCATAGTTTTACTACAGTCGTGATTACTAATTAAGCGTTTTGTGACTCTACAGTGATACTCACTGGAAAATGTATCTCGTTACTGGAAAAGCGTCACTATTGTATAAATAACTGAACTGAAAGATGAAGTTAGGGTTAGTAGCGTCACTACTTTTAGTGCGTTATTTTCTAACATCTCCATTTGTGTTCCATGGCAGAAATAAAGCCATATGGGTTTGGAACAACATAAGTGTGGTAAATAATGACATATTTTTCCTTTGTGAGAAAACATTCCTTTTAAGCATGAATATATAGGGGCATGTGTTACGCCAGTACTGTTGTGAGAAGCACCCACATTGCGGAGATGCCCCAGTGGTCTCCTGCGTTCATGCCAGCAGAGTCAAACAGCGACAGACCAATGAGTGAAATGGTTGGTGCGATGGTCAAAGGGCCAATGAAGCGCATGAAGAGGCCAATGAGACCCGAGAATCCCACCATCACTTGAAACAGGGAGCCCACCATGATGGACCCTTGAAGCTGTTCAGAGATGGCAACAGAATCAGACTTTCAGTTCTTTCACCTGGGAAGCTTCTAGTTATCTTTACTTCTATCTGTCCATCCAAATATACATACTGTCCTCCTAACATCATAACAGTACTGAAATACTGTGATACGCACCACCTGCATGCGGCTCTGCCAAACGTGGATGAACTCGGGTGAAGAAGTGTTGACCAGGCTGCTGTTCTGTGTCCAGGCCGGACAGGTCCATTCAGGCATTGACAGTAAAGCCATGGAGGGTACCAGAAAAGTAAATGTGCCACCCTGGATAATGGGTAACCTACAGTAGGACAAGAACCTTGTGATCGACAGTCTCCACTCACAGAGAGACATTAAAACATGATTTTTATGCCTGTGACAGAACTCAGATGTGAGTTTTCAACCATTTTCTTTTCAGTTCCTTCATTCAAACTATATACTGTATGTTCAAACTGTTGTTTACACAGTGCGCAAAATAGTCTCATTATGGAGTCTGTGTATCTCAGCGAGTATTGACGCTGACTATCGCACCTGGAGTCGTGAGTTTGAATCCAGGACATACTGAGTGACTCCAGTCAGGTCTCCTTAGCAACCAGATTTGGCCTGGTTGCTAGGGAGAGTAGCATCACATGGGGTGACCTCCTCGTGGTCACTATAATGTGGTTCTCGCTCTCGGTGGGGAGTGTGGTGTGTTGTGTGTGGATGCCGCGGAGAATAGCGTGGAGCCTCCATACGTGCTACGTCTCCATGGTAACACGCTCAACAAGTCACGTGATAAGTTGCGTGGATTGATGGTCTCAGACGCGGAGGCAACTGAGATTCGTCCTCCGCCACCCGGATTGATTTTCAACTTCTGCATGAATTAATCTGACCGAAGACCCACAAAAGTCTTCTGCTATACATCAATGATAGTCGAGTTTCAGATTCATCATGTTTGATCAGAAGTATGATCTCCTCTCTAATACTGTTAAGGATCATTAGATCTCTATTGTTAGTAAAGCAGGATGCCTTTTAGCTGTTATTCAGGTCAACCAGCAGAAGAACAAAACAGCATTTCATCCCAAATCATCCAGAATCTTAATAGACATTATTCACATGTGGTAAACATTGCCACATTATTTCCTTCATTTCCAGGTCAACATACTCTTGGATTGAATGTTTTCCTGGGAGATGCGTCATGCTTGCACATAAGCAACTGACTCTTTATCATTCTAGGAGAAGAACATGAAGTCCTGATTAAACTTCTTAAAATAGTGTCACTTTAATGTGTCTCTAAAGTCTCTAAAATCAAAGTATCAGAGATCTACATTGAGATCTATAGATATTCAAACATGTTTCTCAAGTGTCATTTTGGCCAACACCTTCTTCTAAATGAATAAATGCAAACGGGATCATTAATACATTCCAGAACATCAAGGTAAGCTAATCAACGAACAAGGCACACATTCATTCGAAGAGTGTTTAAGACTTCAGCAGTCGTTTGACAAACATGAAGGAGAGTTTGATATTAATGAACACCTTTGGTTAATAATTGACAAAGAAATTCCCTCATGTTTCAGAAATGATGACACAAAAGCAACTCATAATGATTATCTGAACCTTGAAACATTTGCACTTGTTTTAGATACACCTCATTCCAATGACTCTTCACACATCGTTACTCTACATAACTTCCCCCTCTGTGTAAAACTTCAGTCTTGGATGTTTGTCATGGTTTCAGTATTCTGACGTCAAAATCTGTTCCTTGTGAATAAGATGCTTTTGCCCAGATTGATTATGTAAGGAAGTGTACCTCACGCCAAACGTGACCTGCAGTAAAGTGCACAACCCCGACACGAAGAAGATCGTGTTGATGAGATGACTTTGAGTGAGTCCATCGTGCTGTAGACACAAACCCTGAGACAGGATCAGAGGAATGGCGATAATGCCACCAAACGCTGTGAGAAAGTGCTGTCGAAGAGAAGAGAATACAGTGATCCATGATCCATTTGGCATGTCAATCATTTGCACACTTACTTACTTGAATCCCCAAAATGATGCAAAGGTACCATGGTGGAATATCTGTGACACAATATGCTAGTTTGTCACCATCTCCCTCCTCTGAACAATCATTGTTTCCATTTTTATTCTCTGGCAACTCACAGAAGCGGTCCGGACCGTCACACTAAAGTCAAATAAAAAGTGAACA
This sequence comes from Xyrauchen texanus, assembly GCF_025860055.1. Taxonomy (NCBI): domain Eukaryota; kingdom Metazoa; phylum Chordata; class Actinopteri; order Cypriniformes; family Catostomidae; genus Xyrauchen; species Xyrauchen texanus. The sequence goes on along the minus strand of NC_068296.1, from coordinate 147,239 downwards.
CAGTGAAGAAATCAGAAACTTGAAATCTCAATCAACAACCATTTTACAGGGCACATGCACATATCATTTAATTTCACCTTCATTCAATTGGCTTTGGATGCTTAAACAGACACTATCAACATTTGCACAGAGGTCAAAGAAATTAGGGTTTTAAAAAGACTACTAAGTTAAATCTACTAAGAATCTAATTATTTCTGCTTATGAAGAGAAAATTGGAGGTGCATTCCAATCACTAAAGCATGAAGCATGACCACCATAACAAAACAGAAAAGTTCACTTCATTAACTGTGATACAAATCTGTGTTAACAACACACACACCATAGACTTTTACAACTGTGTTTCTCCAGATCTTATAACCACTGACAGCAGTCTGAAATAGGGGTTTCACAATAAAAACAAGACCTTTTACACATCTATAATCATATATTTTAATGTCGCCATATATATTTGCTGATAAAGAGAAATGATCACACACAGATGTTTTACGGCTCTTATAACCTCAGATTAACATTTGATTGACGTACTGAAACAAGACCTGTAATCATATAATACATGTAACCATGAATCATTTTTAAACTTCTTGTAAGATTCATTATTAAAACAAAATAGTTGTGAGTAAATCTAGTTTACTGGTCTGTCCATTAATGGATATTACTCACAGTAAATGCGTAGTTGTCCAGTCCATTTCTCGTCTTCTCTGGAGCCATGACTGTGTGTGTGTGTGCTGTATTCAAGAAGAGAACATGTACAATCCTCAATGATAATCCTAGAGAGTTAGAGTGAAAGAGTGAGAGAGAGAGAGAGAGAGAGAGAGAGAGAGAGGGAGAGAGAGTCCGACACACCTCCAGATAATTACCATCACTGTGCCTTTACACACAGGACAGGACACCCAGAGAGTGATCCTATGCACTATTTAGCAGAAAAATATCAACTAAATTCATCCATCAGTTCAGATTGGCCAAACTGAAACAGACAGACAGAATAACGCAGGAAGAATTCATTCATGATTGGCAGCACAAAGTCACACAAGTACATAAATTAAACTACTTCCACAGAATCAAGACTGATTATAAATTGACACCATATTTTATCCATATTAAAGACTATCGACAAAGAAAGCTACTGTCAAAGTATCGTCTGAGTGAGCACAGTCTGTCTGTAGAGACGGGTCGACACGGACAGAACCGGAGACCCAGAGAGGACAGACTGTGTTCACCCTGCACTGAAGGAGTCTGTAGAGACGGGTCGACACAGACAGAACCGGAGACCCAGAGAGGACAGACTCTGTTCATGCTGCACTGAAGGAGTCTGTAGAGACGGGTCGACACAGACAGAACCGGAGACCCAGAGAGGACAGACTGTGTTCACGCTGCACTGAAGGAGTCTGTAGAGACGGGTCGACACAGACAGAACCGGAGACCCAGAGAGGACAGACTGTGTTCATGCTGCACTGAAGGAGTCTGTAGAGACGGGTCGACACAGACAGAACCGGAGACCCAGAGAGGACAGACTGTGTTCATGCTGCACTGAAGGAGTCTGTAGAGACGGGTCGACACAGACAGAACCGGAGACCCAGAGAGGACAGACTGTGTTCACACTGCACTGAAGGAGTCTGTAGAGACGGGTCGACACAGACAGAACCGGAGACCCAGAGAGGACAGACTGTGTTCATGCTGCACTGAAGGAGACGAGACGGGTCGACACAGACAGAACCAGAGACCCAGAGAGGACAGACTGTGTTCATGCTGCACTGAAGGAGTCTGTAGAGACGGGTCGACACAGACAGAACCGGAGACCCAGAGAGGACAGACTGTGTTCACCCTGCACTGAAGGAGTCTGTAGAGACGGGTCGACACAGACAGAACCGGAGACCCAGAGAGGACAGACTCTGTTCATGCTGCACTGAAGGAGTCTGTAGAGACGGGTCGACACAGACAGAACCGGAGACCCAGAGAGAACAGACTGTGTTCACGCTGCACTGAAGGAGTCTGAAGAGACGGGTCGACACAGACAGAACCGGAGACCCAGAGAGGACAGACTGTGTTCATGCTGCACTGAAGGAGTCGAGACGGGTCGACACAGACAGAACCGGAGACCCAGAGAGGACAGACTGTGTTCATGCTGCACTGAAGGAGTCTGTAGAGACGGGTCGACACAGACAGAACCGGAGACCCAGAGAGGACAGACTCTGTTCATGCTGCACTGAAGGAGTCTGTAGAGACGGGTCGACACAGACAGAACCGGAGACCCAGAGAGGACAGACTGTGTTCACACTGCACTGAAGGAGTCTGTAGAGACGGGTCGACACAGACAGAACCGGAAACCCAGAGAGGACAGACTGTGATCACACTGTACTGAAGGAGTCCGTAGTGACGGGTCGACACAGACAGAACCAGAGACCCAGAGAGGACAGACTGTGTTCACGCCACACTGAAGGAGTCTGCAGAGACGGGTCGACACAGACAGAACCAGAGACCTGGAGAGGGCAGACCGTGTTCAGGTCTTATTTAAGGGCAGTATGAAAAGAAAGGACATGTAAGAGGACAAGAGGGGCAGAGACACAAGACTGATTTTGGGCTGCAGCCGTTGATTGTGTATACCAGTACTTCTCAAAGTCCGGACTCCGGTCCGGATCCGGACCCGGAGGGAATTCAATCCGGACCGGCCTGCTTTTCGTATTTCAAGAGCACTAATTGTGTGTAATGGATTAAAAGTGTGGATTTCTACTTTGATAAACGCATGTTAAAATCATTTGTAAAATCACATGTCTTTTATGAGATGGTCCGAAATTAAAGCGAAGGCGAGATATTTAAAGTTTTCCTCCGTGATTTAGTTGCCATGACATCCAGTGAGCGTTGATTTTTGACGTAATCGGGCGCGACGCGACACTTCAAGTTCACCGCAGTAAGCGTTTGAATGGGTGTGGAGGATGGCATCGTCCAAGAAAAGAAAAGTTGACGGAGAAAACAGAATTTTTAAAGATGATTGGACCGAGAGGTATGCGTTCATTTTGCCCCAATCCAGCACGAAGCCATTCTGTTTAATTTGTAATGAGACCGTTGGAGTTGTGAAGAGTGGAAATGTCAAACGACATTACTGAAACAAAACACAAACATTTTGAACAGCAATATCCACAAAATACAGAGGTAAGGACAGCAAAACTACGACAGCTAAAGTCATCATATGAATCAACAAATAAGTTGCTTGTGAGAGCTGTGACACAGCAAGAGAGAGCTACAGAAGCATCTTTCCGAGTGGCCTGGGTACTTGGCAAAAACAAGAAGCCGTTCTCTGATGCAGAGATAGTTAAGGAGTGTTTAGTGGAGATAGCAGATGCTTTGTTTGAGGGAAAGGAGAGACAGGAGATGTCAGATAAATTAAAGAAAATCCCACTGTCCAATGACACTTCAACCAGGAGGACAGAGATACTTGCCCATGACTTAATTAATCAGTTAACTGATGATATCAAAGATGCACCCTGCCTTTCACTTGCGGTGGATGAGTCAACAGACTGCACAGACCAAGCCCAGCTATGTGTGTTTGTCAGATACTTCAGCAAGGCAAAGGGGACATTCTGTGAAGACTTACTGGGCCTTACTCCACTCTGTCACACTAGAGGAGAGGACATCTATGAAGCTATCATGCAGATGCTTAATGAACGGGAATTGATGTCAAGAATATTGTGTCCATCACTACTGATGGTGCTCCAGCCATGATAGGGAAGGAGAAGGGAGCTGTTCAACGTCTGAAAGAGCACTCCGACCTGCTGACATACCACTGTATTATACACCAGTCCGTGCTGTGTGCTAGCCTTGGAAAAGAATATTCAGACGTCATGGAAACTATTATGAAGCTTGTGAACTACCTGAGAGCATCCTCTGCCCTTCAGCACCGTCTTCTGCGGGCATTCCTGACTGAGGTGAGAATTATTTTGACTTTTTCTACTGTGTTTTTGTGTGTGTGGTTCAATAGGGGATTATTAAGTGATGATCACACACATACACACACATGCACACACACACACACACACACACACACACACACACACACACACACACACACACACACATTGCTTCAGAGCCAAAGCATTTAAATCTTTAACACTTTTTATCAATGGGAAACTAAGGCATAATTAATGCAGGAAATGCTGAATATGTCCCCACTGATTGATATTAAGTCAACCCTTATTTCACAAATGTTTTTTTATTTATAGAATAATTTTTAATTGTGAATAAAATGTAGGAGATAATGTAATTATATGCATTTGGAAGTATTAAAGGTTGTCATCAAAATCTACATACAACAGACTTACAGAATTTACAAAGGTGTTTGTGTTCACAAAGATCATGTATTTTTCTTGTATTATTGATTAAAAAAATGTATTATTTTTCTTTTTTTTCTTTTATCAGGTAAATGCTGCTTATGACGACTAACTCCTCCATAACAATGTTAGGTGGCTGAGTAAGGGAAGAGTCTTGGAAAGGTTTTGGGCCATCAGGAAAGATTTGGAGATGTTTTTGTCCCAGCAGAAGAATGTCAATGCCAGGCATTACTTGGATTTTTTGAGGGATGATGACAGCATGGAGCTTGTGGCCTTTTTATTGGACATAACATCTCATCTAAATGAACTGAATCTGAAGCTCCAGGGCCAAGGCAACACAGTGTGTGATCTGATGGCAGCCGTACGCTCCTTTGAAAGGCGGCTGGAGATCACAGGGCCACATATCCACTTTCCAACTCTTCTCCAGCAGACTAATGGCAATCACCATCGTCACCATCTTTCCTTTTTGGAGAAGCTAGCTGAAAATTTCAGGATGCGCTTTGAGGGGTTCAATGTAGGCAGACAAGTGCTGCTCTGCATTCCATCTCCATTCCTGGTCAAGAATGTTGAGGAGTTTTCAAAAGAAACCAAGAGCATCTTCCCATGGGCAAGCATGGCATCTCTGCAGACTGAACTCATTGACTTACAGGAAAATGTGACTTTGCAGGAAGTGTACTGTGACACTGTTACATTTTGGACTAAAATGGTCACAGCTGAAAATTTCCCCAATCTGCAGAAAGTAGCCATCTGTGTTCTTACCATGTTTGGGTCGACTCTATCGGTGTGAGTCTGCATTCTCAGCAATGAATGCTGTAAAGAACTCATACCGCAGCAGCTTGACTAATGAACATTTAGGCCAGTGTCTCCGTCTGGCAACCACACCTTTTGTGCCACGGTTTCGGCAGCTGATGGGAGACAGACAGTGCCATTTCTCACATTAGACTGTTCAGTATTTTGCACCATGTTACTTTGGGCCTACCTCTTGTTGTGTTTTGTTAAGAATTTTTTTGGAAATTTTTCAAAAACACCTTATTTTTGAAATGAAATGAATGTTGATTTTTTTTATGCATGTTTATTAAAAATAAGTTTTGTAATAACCAATAGTTCCGGACCTTTGACATTGATGAAAATCAGATTTGGACCTTTGAATGTAGACTTTGAGAACCCCTGGTGTATACGATGTGAGCTATCAGCTGCTCATGTGAACTCAATTACAGCAACACTAACAGGCAGCTGACCAGAAACACGTGCTGCTGGAGGATTCAGGGCCATCAACACATACATGTGCACCAATGCATTTACATGCATATTAATGTTCATACAATGCACTTAGTGTGTTTCTCTCGGTCATTCTCTTTGTCTTTTTGTCTCTTTTTCTTTCTCTGCACATGTACTGCTTAAAGTATGTCATGGCAAAGCTCCTTTTATGTGTTTGAATAATTACAGGATTTGCATTGTAGTTCGGCGCTTCCTAAAGATCTTTTGTACTGGATATCCAATGCGATAAGATTGGCATTTACATTCATGGATTTCTCAGATGTATCTTATAGTGCTTAGTAAACATTTAAGCAGTATGAGTGTTGCCTTGTTAACATGTAACTAACTGCTCATCTGTATAACTTCTACATCTCCGCTGTCACACATTATCATATATCATTACAGCTGTTGGGGAAACACAATAAAAGCACACTCTGGTTATATATGTATTGATTAGGTAATCAGCTATATAACGAAGAAAGATTTTGATCGGGGCAAGAAGAAAGAAAGTTTTCATGTGCTTTATATTAATGCAATTTTTTACCATTTCTATCAGCCAAAATAATGTTTTGATATTTTTCTGTTTCATGCATTGTTTTATTTTTCAAAATTGTTCTTCAGTTTAAATTTTGCAGAAATGTAATCATGTTTTTTTTCTTTGCAGTAACAGTGGAAATGTTCAAAGCCTGTTAAAGTTATGAACTTGTTTAAAAACACTTTCCAAAATAACCCTAAATATTGACTGGATTGACCAGCCCTGTACTCCCTTATAATTTCTTTGTAATCTCACTGAATGTACTGCAGAGAATCGTGAAGTATATCATGTCACAATACCCTTCACCTAGTCTGGGACTCTAAACTAACAGACACACACATACAGTATAGGGTGTGTGTGTGTATGTATATGTATATATATATATATATATATATATATATATATATATATATATGTGTGGTCTGAGCTGTTGACACAACAGATCTCGTCACAGTTGTTGTTGGTGCGTCCTACGATGTGAATAGAAGGCGATCCTCTATGCACATGGCCAGCCACAGTTGTCGCATATAAACTGGCTAGATCTTCTTATTATTAAAGTATTGAGCTTTCGGCGTCTTCGTTTGCCTACTGCAACTGTGATCCGGCTGGGCTCAAAGTAGTGTATGGTAGTATGGCACTGTGCACACCATGATGTCCTATCTCTACCATCTCTTAAAGGTAATTTGGGTCCATGTTGCATAGTTTCAAATTTGCTTTGAGGCGTCCTTGTAACATTTGAGTTGTCCTCCTTGAGAGCGCATGCCGCTCTGGAGCTGGCCATCGAAAACCTGCTTCGGCAGGCGTGAATCTGCCATGCGTACAACATGTCCGGACCAGTGAAACTGAGCAGCGAGCAGGAAGGCCTCAATACCAGTGATACCACAGGTCTGGAGTACGTCAGTATTTGGGGCTTTATCCTGCCATTTGACATGTACAATATGAAGCAGACAACGCATATGGAACTGATCATGTTTGGTTATCTACCGATGAAAAATGGTCGAGGACTCAGATCCATACAACAGAGCTGTGACTATGACTGCCTTATATACTGCCACGTTTGTGTTCAGCTGGATCATCCCATATTCTCTTGGACAGTCGACCGAAGGCTACACTAGATTTTACGATGCAGACACTGACCAAGCATGCCATCATGAAATGAACGGACGATGTTTACGAATTTCTCTGGGCATCCAATATTACACAGAATAAGCCAGAACCCGTTGCAAGAAGTCAATGGCTTTTGTGAGGTCAGTAAAGATCATATAAAGATCAGTGTTTTTCCTGGCACTTCTCTTGAATCTGCCTAATGGTAAACACCATGTCCGCTGTACCACAGCCTGCACAAAATCCACACTGACTTTCCGGGATGACGTCGCTGTCATAAACGTGTTGTTGGAGCCGGTTCAGCGGGATATATGTCAACACTTTGCCTACAATGGAGAGCAACGAGATGCTGCGATGATTATCACAAGTTGGCCATAAATGATCCCAAGATGGGAAACATACCGCACTTAAGAGTGACTTGCGACTGCTCTGCTACTGTGCTGTCTTCACCAATGGCGTGACATGCTGAGTTGTAGCCAAAGACACCATGGCAGTCTTCGCCGGAGTATATACACACATACACACACTACCGGTCAAAAGTTTTGAAACACTTTTTTTTCTTCACATTTTAGAATAATAGTGAAGTCATCAAAACTATGGAATAACATAAGTGGAACTATGGGAATTATGATGTGACTGAACCAGGGCCATATAAAGACAGTGTGGTGCCCCTGGGCACTATACCTCAAAAGCCCCCCAATCAGACAAGACATAATCAAGGTGATTTCTCAAATGTAATTTCCTAACTTGTCCAACTACATACATGTAGGCATATGAGCAGTGAGCACTATATTCAAATGTCTCAATGTATTAATACTACCAGGGTTTCCCGCAGAAAATGTGTTAGTTAAGGTGGTGGTGGTGGTGGTGGGGGGTGGGGTGGGTATTAATGATGTATTAGTTTGTCAAGGTAATAACATTACATCTAATATTCCGTCAAAATGTCCGAAGCTTATTACAATCACTGCTTATGGCAGAGCTGACACCTAGCATCGCTACAGGCTATCCTCCTTGGTTTAGAAAAAAACAATTCAAGGGCCCTTCGGTAATTGCACTCTTTTACGAGTGGACCATTTATGCATATTTTCATGCAGGCTGTCAGACTGTTCCCCTGCAGTCTGTTCCGCAAGTCTGTCTTGATCTATACATGGAAAGTGAATGAAGTTTAGATTAGCGTCGAGTCGCTCTACTAAAATTCGCGCTGTGAACATAAAGCCCGCCTACTTTGATTTGATTGGTCATCTCAAATATTCTGACATTGACGAGCAGTGACAGACCAATGAGGTTCAGATGAACACACAGACACACACACACACACACACACACACACACACACACACGCTCGGCGCCGCTGCGGAAGAACGCGCTGATAACAAGACTGAAGCGAACACGAAGGCTTATCACATATTTAAAGATGGAAAGGGAGAAAACAGGACAGAGTAACACGGCGAATATCGCTCATATATATATTTTTTGACGACGTAGTTAAGGCGGCAGGCGTGTGTTGCTTAGGCGGCCGCCTTAGTTTCAAAGTGCTGCGGGAAACCCTGACTACCATTAAAACACATTTGATTTTTAATCAATGTAGAATGTGTAACTTAAAAATAAACAGATTTGTGTGTGTGTGTGTTTTGTTGGGTGACAGTTGTAGGTTACAGTTTGACAAGAGTTTAGAGTGTGACAAAAGCACTTTGTTGTGTTTTATTGCGAGTGTACACGAATATAAGTAAACACTTTGCAGTTTGAATGATGTCCTGTATGAACAAAATGACGGAGTATGTTTTTATGTTTGATCGCGCCCACGGCTCGCTCTCTCTCACGTCACACACACACACACACACACACACACACACACACAGTTCGATCGCGCCCACGGCCCTCTCTCTCTCTCACGTCACACACACACACACACACACACACACACACACACACACACACAGTTCGATCGCGCCCACGGCCTCTCTCTCTCTCTCTCTCTCTCACACGCACACTACACACACACACATCACACTTACACACACAGTTCGATCGCGCCCACGGCCCTCTCTCTCTCTCTCTCTACATCACGTCTCTACATCACACGCACACACACAC